>NC_092454.1:8939127-9117047 GCF_036169615.1 Heliangelus exortis | reverse complement strand
CCCGCCCCGTCACGTCACGTGGTGCTGGGGGTGGGGGAGGGGGGAGTTGGTGCCGGCGGTGCCGGTGTGTGTATGGGCGCGCGCTGCCGGTGTGTGGAGGCGCGAGGCGCGCGCGCGCGGGAAGAGCTTTCGGGGCGGGGGGAGGAGGAGGAGGAGGAGGAGGAGGAGGTAGAGGGAGAGGGAGAGGGAGAGGGGGAGGAGGAGGAGGAGGAGGGGGAGGGAGAGGGAGAGGGGGAGGGCGCAGCGAGGGCGCGCGCGCGGCGTCGCCGCCGCGTCACGTGGCGGGGGAGCGGCCTCGCGCGCGCGTGGAGGAGAAGGAGGAGGAGGAGGAGGAGGAGGGAGAGAGGCGCGGGGCGGTCACGTGACGGTGGTGGGCGCCGCTGCTGCTTTGTGAGCACATTGGGCAGGTACCGCGCGCGCGGGGAGGGGGGGGCGGCTCGAGGGGCGGAGGGGGGGGGGGGAATGGGGAGAGGGGGGGAAAGGGGCCGGTACCGCGCGCGCCTGCCCGCCGTGAGGAGGTGGGAGAAGAGGATGGGGGGGGGGGGCGATGCGGGGGGGTGGTCTCGCGCGCCCCCCTCCCTCACTGCCTGCCCCACGCGCGCGTGGCCGCGGTGCGCGTGGGGGTGCGGTGGTCCCGCGCGAGGCCCGGTGCCCCTCCCCCCACCCCAGCTCCCCCCCTCCGCCCCCAACGGTCCCCGGGGTGAGGGGGGAGGGGGGGGGGGGGGGGGGGGGAGCGACCGTTGCTCCCTCAGAGCACTGAGGCCCCGGGACGGGCCCGGTGCTAGGGGTGCGGGGGGGGTTGGGGGTGGTGACCGTCCCGTCCCGTCCCGGGGCTGCTTCCCCGTCCCGGTGAGAGCTTTTGTCCGTCGGCGGGGACCTGCCGGAACCGCCCCTCCCCGCTGGGCCTGTCGCCCCTTCCCGGCCTCGGAACGGTTGGGGATGGAGGGGGGGTTTGGGGTGGTGTTAGCGGCTTGTGAGGGGTGGTGGCTCTGCCCTACTTTTCCTGGCGGCCGCCCGGGGGAAGCTTCTCCCTGCCCTAGATTGCCGCCCCCCAGCCCCCCACCTCAGGGTCGCGGGTAGGAGCCGCCGAGTAGGCCGCGGTTGCCGGCAGCTCCCGCCCTGCTCCAGGCCCAGGCTTGTGTGGGGGAACCCACCCGACTCCCGGGGGGTGCTGGGAGAAGTGGGACAGCTTTCCATACTCTTCCATTCTGGAGAAGTGGTCCTGCACCCCATTCTGCATGTATATCATCACCTCACTGCTGGAGGTTTCTCTCCTGATGGGTTTGTCCTTCTGGCCCTGTGGGCTCAGGTGTATGAGAAAAGAGGGGTGCCGCTGGGCTCCTCAGATGAGAAGTGGGGCTGGTGAAGGGGGTCATGCCTTTGGGGTGCCTTCCTCATCTCAAGTCAAGCCAAAGGAGATCTGTCAGCATAGGAAGGGAACAAGTGAGTGTGTAACTATTGATTCGTCACTAATGTGTAATAGCTTTATTTCTATGATGTCTTTCCCCATCTCCTTCCCAGATGTTCCCTTGATAGTGGAGAGTAAGGAGGGGGAAGCATGAGTAGTGCAGCCCTATCTCTTGTCACAGTTAGGGAATTCACTGGCAGTGGCATGTCGGCAGCAAGAGTAGGTTACTTGAGGACATGGCAAAGAGTGAACCATTCTCTGTTGACCTGTACCTAGTCCTTCCTCATCCCTAGTTATGTGTGGTTGCTTAGAACTGGTAGTCAGGGCAGGTCTTTGCTGTTGGTCTGGCTTATGTTACATTTAAAACAAACAAACAAAAAAGCTCTTCTGTATTTGCTGCTGTTGCTGAGGAAAACTATAGCAGGAAAGTGAAGTGGTAGAAAGAAACAGGATGTAGAAAGGGGCCTGGTGCATCTTTGAACCTGATGGCAAGAATCTGAACTCTGTGATGTGAGAGAGACAAAAATCTGTGCTGAAATGTTTGCAGTGCTGTTGAATGGCACCTGGGAGTCTCATGGGGTGAACCTGTTCTGAAGCTTCTCTCCAGCAGATGGGTTAACATCAGGAGGATGGACACAAGCAGTACTGGGGAGCAGCAGCTTGGGGTTTGGTGTGGAGCTGTGTCAGGGGAAGCTCACAAGGGCCAGCCCTCTCCGTCTCTGGCCACCACACAGTAATCTCTCCCTAAGTCATCTCAAATTGAGTAAATGTTGGGTGTTTGTAGTATAGCAGCTGACCAAGGTGTTAGTCTCGGGAGGGGTGGTGGCTGGTGAAATGGAGCAGCCGTCCTGGCGTGAGGGCAGCTGTTTTTTTCAAGGAGAGAAATCGGAGCTGGATGTGAGTGAAGGGGCGGGGGGGAGGATGTGCAGGCCTGGAGGAGCAGCACTTGCCATTGAAACGGAGCCTTTCACAACAAACTCAGCGATAGCAACGGCTCAGCCTTCTTACACTTGGCTTTTTTAATAGGTACCAGAACCTTTTAGCAATTCCCTTGGTTGTATCACATTCTCTAGGGGAATCTGGCTTTGGATTCCTACCTAGCTAAATTAGTTTTTATACCTAAGCCCAATCTTGCTGTGGTGATTTGACATAACTTGTTTAAAGAATTTATTTTTAGCCTTACAGTAGGTAATTTGAAAGCAAGCAGGGCTAAGTCACTTTGCAGCATTAATGATGTTTGGGGACTCCTGGAGGATTACATGGAGAAACTGGATTAACTGGTGTAAACCAATTCTGATGCAGAGTCTGAAAAATGAGCCAGCTTTTGTGTTTATAACCTCAACAATCTTGGTAACTTTAAGCAGGGAGGGAGGAACAGGCATTTGGCAAGCTCTGCTCCACTTAGTGCTTGTTGCAGTTTTGTCAGCATATTGATTAAACCAAGTTTTTATAGTAATAAAAACAAAGGGGTGGAAATTCAGAAGTTTAGGCGGCTTCAGTTGCACTGTTGTGGCCAGCCTGCAAACCAGCTCCACGTGCCATAGCTTGCAAAAGGAGTTGACCATTCCAGGGTACTTTGGAGTTACAGACTTGCAACTAACATCTAAAGAAGTTCAGGGAACATCAAACAACAACAAAAAAAGTTGTTTGTTACGAAAAGCTATTATTCTAAAAAGAAATTTTTTTTGAGTTCTTCCAGTTTTAAACTATCCTTTTAGCACACTAGATGCAGATTTTTAAAGTTTTACCCTATGGACTTTTTTGTGATGCTTTCCTCATTCAGTGCCACTCTTTGGTATGCTTTATATTTGTTGCTGGTGTTCCTCTAGTGATACTGATCATAGTAGAATAGTATGCTGATTAATAGTGCTTGAGAAATGCATGCATCATAGACTGTTAATACTCTGTCAGTAATTAGTATTGATACTGTTACTATTAATAGTAGTGTTTACTTGTACTTTCAGTAATGTTTAGTATCAATACTTGAAATAGGTGCTTCATGAAAGAATAGGAATACAAGTTTATATCTTTTATTAATCTGTTGAACTTTGTCTCTTCTTTGGTCAAAGCATATGAGCAGGACTCTGAAGACTTGTTTCTGTGCTTGGGTTTGCAACAGCTTCCCGTGACCTTGGTAAAAGAAAATCCAAGTGGCTTGTCCCCTTCATAACAGATGAAAGAAACTCAACATCGCCTTTATATGCTCCAAAACTATTAAATGGAAGGTACTAGAGGAAATATAAGTAGCCACTTCAGTCGTTTTATTCTGCTGGAGCTTTTTGTTCTTTTTGTTGAATTTTTTAAAATTTTTTTTTCTTCTGATACAGTCTGGTAATTTGTTGCCCATTGCAGCCCGTTGCGTCCTCTGCTTCTCAGAGGAGACCTAGTTTGGACTTGTACTGTTTTTCATATAACTTCTCTGAACACGTTGTGTTCATTAAAGTGAGAGCTGGGATGAAAGGTTGTGAAGTAGCTCATTTGCAATTACTTAAGGTTTGTATTTTACAAAAAACAGATGAAGGTTTGCTCCATTTCTCTCTGACATTGAAGTCCTCGGTCTTTCATTTTGGCTACCTAAACTAGGAGTTTGTTGGAACTCTCTGCCTGCTTGCAGTCCCTTTCACAGGTGTTGGACCTTCAACCCTTTCCCCCCCATGGCTTCTTAGTGCTGCAAAGAGTAAACACTCTCTAGAGACAGATATTAGAGGTGATACAGTCTGATACCTAGGATCTCAGGGCTTGCTCAGCTTGCTTTTACTACTTCATAACTATTTTGCTGAGCATGTTACTTTATTTGTATCCTCTCAAGATTGCAGAACTTGTAAGATGGGTTATGTGAAAAACCAGATGGGGTTATTTCTACTCTCAGTTCTCTTGAAATTGGCATGAGTTTTTTTGTCCAGCTTTTTATGAAGTTACTGTGGCTTCTCTTGAAGGTAAACTTGTCAAGCTTTTTTCCTCTCCGTCTCCAGCTTCTTTTATCAGTCTTCCAAAATATGAGCTTGGAAGTGTCTTTAACCTGGCTGATTGTTGTAGCATTTTGCATTATAAACAATGAAATGTTTCTCATACTGAGAGAGCCTTGATCTTTCTCCAGACTTACAGTTTGCCTGAAATTCTCCTATGGTGAACTTTGGATTGGTTTTTTTTTTTTTCTTTGCATTATCACACAGGAAGCAGAATTTATTCCAGATCTACAAAAACACGCAGATTCGACAGGGTTTATGTTACAGTATCATTTAGTATTAGAGTCTCAACTTAAAGAATATGAAAAAACCCTTTTCTTAATCTGCAGATTTGAATCATCAGGTTGCACTTTTTTAGGCTGGTTGAATGATGGCAGGGATGGGAAATCTGCCTTAGTCTGTTAGGCATCTCTGTGGTTGAAGGTATATAGTTTGAATTCAGTAGCAATGAGCATATTCCTAAATATTTTTAAGGGCTAGCAGTAGAGAAAGGAAGTTTTTTTGCAGTTTTACTGTGTGTGGCATAGGTTTCATCTAGAAAATTCTAGTTGTATATTTTACAACTAAAACACTGTTCCTGGAAGTAGGATGGTGCTTTAGAGACCATGTTGAAATTGCTTTTTAGCAAAGAAAACAAAGTGTTTTTTCTACTGTATTTGTTTTGTTAAGTGTTCTGAGGATGGTACATATAATAATAGAATGAAACATGGCTTCTTGAAGTCTTTTATGCTTCCTCTTTCTATATGGTTTTAAGTGTCAACTGAATCATGGATATCTTATGGTAAATAATTGACCAAAATCTTGTATTATCACACTGTCCATATTTCCCTGTGTTTGAAGGCTATTTCCTTCTTTCTGCATTTATATTCTTCCTTGATTTTCAAGCTTCTATATTGTCTTAGATGCAGTTTGAGCAACATGAAACAGAAAGGAATCCTGGTGCCAAACCCTGCTCTGCTGTTAGGCTGTACATAATAAATTGTAGGGGAGAAATTCTGGACTGTGATTTTGATGGGTTGTACCCCAAGGGACAGATGTCTTCTGTTACTGGACTTTTATTTCAGCTTTCACTCACACATTCTTCAGATCACTGACTTGTGATCCATTTTGAGACTGACATAAGCAGGACCTGGGTTACTGATGTTAACTTTGGGTGACTAAATGTGATGAGAGGGAGCAATGCTGCACTTCCTAGTCATGTGCCTCATTTTCTTTTATTAGCCACTGAATCAATTTCTTAGTGTTTTGAACATGGTGTAAGTTCCAGGTGGTAGCTGTCTGAAATTCTATTTAGAGAAAGATTTAAATGGTGTTACGAGCTTGATGAAAGCAATTTAATGAGTATGCAAATGTGTTTTTTCAGAATTTGGGGGAATCTCGTGGCTTCTGATACACATCATCACTAACTTGTTTGGTTCTGTGCTGCTTTGTGGTGTCCAGATAGCAGTCATGGCAAGGGACTTTTCTTTGCATCTTAGGAAAAGACACTTACTATTCTTGAATATTTTTTTGTTATGTCTGCAAGTATAAAACTCCTTGCAACTTCATCCCTCAGACTCTAGTTTTCGTTGTTTACCGTTTTATCTGTTGATAGATGTTATTTGATTTAAAGCCACTGTGACTTTTTTCCTGCCTGTTTTAATTTAAAATAGACATTAACTTGATTTTCTTTATGTGTATCTGCCTGAGCAGAAATGGTGGATTTTAAGAACTGCTCTTAATGAAGCTTGTGGGGCATTTTAGATAATAGCTTTTCAGTTGCATGACTTCCCTTTTTACTTCACTTAATCACAGGCTGCCAGAGGTTGGCAAGGACCTCTGAAGGTCGTCTTGTCTCTCCATGCTTGAGCAGGGTCACCCACACCAGGATTGTGTCTAGAGATCTTCCAAGTATCTCTAAGGATGGATAACTTGCGCCAGTGGTTGGTCACCCTCACAGCAAAAAAAAGAAAAAAAGAAAAATAAAGTTTCCTGATAAGCAGAGGGAGCCTCTTGTGTTTCAGTCTGTGCCCATCACCTCTGCTCTTGGTTACTGGGCACTGCTGAGAGGACCCTGTCTGTCTGTGCACTTCCATTCAGGTGCTTATATTCATTGATGAGACCCCATACCCTGCCCCCAAAAAAGCCTCAGACAAACCTTTTTCTTCTTCAGGTTAAACTACTTGATGTAGTCACATCTGTAGTCCTTCAGGCAAACTTAATGTCATATGGTCTTACATGCCTTTGAGAAGGAGGTGAATTTAGTAGGGGTGGTGATAACAGTAATTCATAACTCTTGATAGGTGGAGAAGTGGGTAGGTTTGGTATATGTGTTCAGAGAAGGTGCTCTGAAGATGCATTAAGTTGGATATTGCAAATCCAGATAAATTCTGTGCTTGCAAATAAGGAGTAATTGTCTGTCTCTGAGCTGAAGGCTGTAATTCAGCAGTTCTGTAAGAAAAGAAACAGGTCAAATGTTTGATTGTCTGATAGTGGCAAAATTGGCCAAGTTCTGTGTATGTTCTGTCTAGGAATTGTGTGGATTGTAAATCATGGCTTAATGTATATAGTGTTAAGGAGAGGTTAGTTGGGTTCTTGCTGTACTGCATATTGAGCGGTTCGTTTAATGAAGTTGTGTGCATCAACATTATTTTAAAAGTACTTTTTGGTATTTTTTAATGTGAGTAAGCCCAAAATTTCATATAATTATGTGAGTTTAGAAATTAGAAGTTAACTGAATCAGCCTTTTTTTCCTGTTTTTGCTAACCCAGTCCTCTTCCTCCAAATTCCCAGGACCTCCAGAACTGTGGACAAAGGTAAAATAAAAGTTAGGTGGTTAAAATTACTTCGTAGTTAGAGAAATTGAATCTGAGAAGTGCTGAGGGTCTGTTGTAGCACACTCCTTTGTAATGAAACATCAGTGAGGTATCATTTCTCCTAGGAAACATAATTCAAGTATTTATGTGTTGTCTCCTTTGCTGATATTGTTTGCTAGAGTGTGCTTCTGAGTACTTCAGTCATGGAGTAGAGGGAAGTAAAAATGTGTAATGTTCATATTCCTTCTCAATAAATGAATCATTAAAATAACTGATCAACAGAAGACATCTTAAACTTTTCACTGAATCTGGAATGAACCACCTACCATGACATATGATGACACTTAGGGCAAAAAACCTCAGAACAATCCCTTTTCAGATGATTTAGTACGCAAGTGAAAATTGAGCTCAAAAACCTATTGAGTGACGCATCTTATCTTGCAGGCCAGAACAGGCAGGTTTTGAACATTTGAGTCAGACTGTGGTAACAAACCTTCCCCATCTAGCAAAAAAACAAGTAGGTGTTTGGGATTGGAACTGAAGACAGGAGAGAACAAATGAAAGAATTTAGCAACTGGAGTCAGCTTGTTTTCCTCAGCAGGACTTTTGAGGAGCAGCGCATGGCTTGGAACTGGTTTTATGGTCTCCTTTATCCTTGAAGATTTCCTTGTTTGAGAGACCCTGATTGCTGGCATGCAGCTCTGCCTTCCCTTCCAATTGCTTCATAGTATTGTAGAAAAGTTAGAAGCAGTTGTTAGAGTGTATTTTTGACGGTACATTTTGCCCATGACCTGACAGGCAGGCCCCAATGCAGTTTGTAGAGGAACAGAATGAATTCCTTGTGGAGGAGCGGGAGGGCTAGGGGGTTAGTTACAAGACAGGCTTGGAGTGGGGGTAAAAGTTTCATACTCTTGATCACTGTTAGGACGGTTTGCTACTTTGTTTTTTCAGATAATATGGAATCTGCCTCACAGAAGTAGAAATCAAATCATTAATGCTTACTGAGGAGCCTTAGGTGTGTCTTTACAAACAAACAAAATTCCTGCTTTGATGAGCTTCACTGTAAGTGGGTGATGAAATCACACCAGGAAGGGTGAGTCCTGGTGTGGAATACCTGGGGAGAAAGAAGGGGTCTCTGTTCGGCCAGTGCCATTTTCAACTGTTAAATCTGCCCAGTGGATTGTTTGATGCTGAGACTGTTTCAGTCTTTTGAAAAGATGTTGCTAACAAGTGTGTAGCGATTGCAACTTCCTTAATGCCACCTGGAAAGCCGCAACCCTGTTTTGCATCTTACTTCTCATGGTATTCCTGTACATGCAGTTTAGCTCAGCATTTATGGGTGCATGTACTGCAGCATTGTTGAGCTGACTTTTTTCCCAGAAGTTTATATATGAAGATACATGAAATACTGTCACAGGGTTTTGCTCAGATAATATTTTTGTTCTATTTTAAGTGAGAAATGTTGAAGAGGAAGTGTTAAGATATCTCTTCTGGCACTCTATTGGTGGGGAAAGTTAGTTCTGTTTGAGAGTCACCTAGTCTTTCTGTTGAATAAAATGAGACAGTTGCCACCTCTTACATTTCCTGAAAGATCTCAGCTTCAGACTTCTCAGTTTGTCTGCCAGGTGAAGTGACTCTCATAAGCATAGCTCAAACACCTTAACTTTGCTAGAATATATATCTAAACTCTGAATATTTTATGAATGAAAAACATTCAGCTGTAAACAACATGTAAAAGACTGAAAATAGAGCAACACTAGGTTGGTTTGTTTGAATGTATGTTTAGGGTATTGTAGCACTACTGTATTTTATACTAGTGTGAAATTTATTACTAGAGAGGTGTGGAGCTCTGCTTTCTTTTAATCTTGAAGACCAGCTTAGAAAAAGTACTATTCCAGTACTTGTTTTAAATTCAAGCAGTTTGGCTTTTGGGATGTCTCAAAGTTAGTTGAAATACTGACTTACAGTATTAAGCCTCCTCCCCTGTATTTCAGAAGTTTTTGATGTTTTAAAAGAGACCTTAATTTCTAATTGAAAGAAAAAAAAATCAAGAAAAAGATAGAAAGATGCCGTCAACTTACTTTTCCAAAGGATATATAACATTAAGATTTTATTAGGCATCTGACCAGTTTAAGAGAAAAAATAAAGCTTCCCAAAAATTTATCTTAAAGAAGATGCCTTGAATGTTTTTCAGTTGTATTTAAATCAAAAACATCACAGCTCTAAGAGTCTTGAGGTTAACCAAAACATTATCATATGTTTTTGGAACTTATTCTTTCAACTCTTTTACAATTGATATCTGACTAAAGCTCTGGATGAGCTCATCCAAAGCAATAATTGTTTACAGTGTAAGAATTTCAGATTGTCATCAGTGTACTTCTACCTCTTAATCAGCACCGCACACGTCAGTCTTGTTAAAAGCTCTACTGACAAGTGACTTCCAGAGAAACGTTTTTTGAAGTTGTCTCTGAAGTAAAATCACATCCGTTTGTGGATTCACAGTAGTGTATGAGGTTGACTTTTTTTTTTTTTGACTCACCAATTTAATCCTGATTTTTCTTCTCACTTAAGATTGCATTCCTTGAGGTCTTTGTTTTATTCCTTTTTTAAAAAATTGCTAGAAGCTGTGATAATTCAGTTGAGCAAAGGTTTTTTGTTCTCAAATGTGAGTGCATATTAGAATGTACACTTAAGTCTGACCATATCTGATGTGGAAGGCTTACTCTTGATGTTTTGTGTTCTGGGAATTTTCTGGATTTTGTGCATCATGTATGTAACACTTGAGAACTTAGAATAGTGTTAAGGGAAGTTACATCACTGGCTTTGGGAATGAGATAATCTATTTGAACATGCTTTTCCATTCCCTTTCTTCTGTCTCTGGCAAAAAGTTCTAAAAAGAGTACAAAATGTTTTTCTTGGATGTATCCTAATTCTTCAAATGGACTTTCTTAAGTAAATGGGAGCAAAAATTCTACTCCTTAAATTTGATACTCTCAGCAGTTGCATATATACTCAGTTACGTTTGAATGCTGTGCACTGAGAGCTGCTTTATCCCATTCTATCAGTCACTGGCTTTTCATCCTGCTAAGAAATGCCTATGATGCAGCTGTGATCTCACAGTAACTTCCATGGTGATAAAAACTCAGACTTGACGGCAAGGTTCTTTTGGGTTGTAAAACTAAGGTCATGCTATCACCTTGTGCTTTGGAGTTTTAGAGCACAGCATGAGGGTTGGGTAACTGCAATTTTTCAAATTTTAGACATGGGAAAATTAAGAGGCCATAAGGGCAAAATCTGCTTGTATAAGGCTCATATGCTTTAAAAAACAACATCCAAAACTCCTGCAGAACTGCAAGTTTTCAGTGTTCTGAAGGTGAGACAGAGAACAACCTTTTAACAGTTTACTTTCAGCTTTGGGTGAATCCTACACTCTTAACTGTATGTGGGTCTTTGACTTTTTACTCTTATCAGAGGTGATGTGAATGACAAAGTGTATTTTTGCTTTCCTGATTTTTGTTTTCACTCTATTCCAGTTAATCAAGTTCTTGCTATTTTTCAAAAGGCCATGTTTTGGACCATGTACTCGTTGAACTTGAAAAACAACCAATGTGTGTTAAATTGAGAACACATTTAACACATCATACTTTAAACTTGCCTGCCATGAGTTTGTCAGTTTATTTACAGTGTAATCTTAGCTTTTCCAGCAAGTATTCATAACAATCCTGTTGTCCTAGAATTTTTACAAACATTATGTAAATGTGTAAAAGGCATTATTGTAATGAAAAAGCTGTTACTTAAGTTTGTAATGCAATTTTTAAAACTTTAATATTTTATCTTTGTCTCGGCTTGCCCATTCTGTGCTTGAACTTCTGTGTGCAGACAGCTTTTTGATTTGCTTGGAGAAAAGTGACATTGATAGCACATCTGCAGAAATGCTTTTCAAGTTTGCCATTGCAAAACCATTTGTTCAGTGAAGACTTTTTATGTACAATATGATTTCTAAGGCTGATACCTGCAATATTTTAATCTGTTGCTAGAGTTGAATGCGAGTTAGCAAAACTTGCATTCCAGGTGCATTCTCAGAATTCACATATGCACTGAGGGTGAGGTGCTGCAATTAATATAAATAAGTAGCTATTTCAGAAACTTAAGATGTGAAGAGTGCAAGTACCTTTACTTTTGAACTAATTTCATCTTGCAGCAGAGTGCTTGGTCTTCTAGACCAATGGTTAAAATGGACAGTTGATTCATTTACTTCTTGGGATATTTTAGAAAGCAGATTTTCTACTTAGGAGTTTTAGTATTGCATTACATGGTATATAAACCTGGATTGCCTCTATGGAATTGGGGACTGTTAGGTTAGTGCAGCATAGTAACAAATAACCCAGCAGAATACAAAAATATGTTTGAACGGGCACGTAAGCTTTAAGAAAATAAGTGAATGGATTTCTGTAATGGGGATTTCTCAATGGTTTATCAGTAGAGGGGAAGTTTTTCTCAAAAGCTTCATATGTTCATTGAAATTTTGCAGACTTAAAAATTTCTTGTATTATAAGCTAGTCCATCTTGGAAAGAAGTGGAGGACAGTGAGAACCTCCACTGTTAAAAAAACGTGTCAGTCCAACAAAATTTAAGTCAGTCCAGACTTGTAGAAAAAGGTAAAGATGGTGGTCTGGAACTTTGTTTTAGAAGAAGCCTGTATGTGTTTCCTCCTCAGTTATGTTGGAGAGAAAATAAATACTGATAAAACTTTGGGCACTTTGACATAGTATGTAACTTCTCTCTAGTATCTTTACAAAGTTTAAGAAAATATCTAAGTAGTGGGAGCTGAATTTAATTTAGCCTTTTTAATATTAAACACACAGCAACAGCCTGGATGACTTTTATTCCTGCGTTTAGATTTGAATTCTGTGTTGAGGTCTCTATTTACCTGCTCTTTTCTAGTGTGTAAAGAGGTTGTAAAGATTGTTAATGCATCAGCTCTTTGGGTAGCTTGGTATAATTTGGGTGCAGATCAGATAGACCGGATGTCACATTAATGTCTGGAATGGTGGAAGAGTAGGTGAATTTACATGTGACACCAAACTGAGAAGTTATGATTGTGATGAAAACAATTTTCAAACTCAAGTGGGAAAGTTTGGGAGAAACCCACGTTTCCTTACTGAAGCAAGTCAAGGGTGAATATCAAAAGCAAGTAATAAACTCCACCTTGTTTAAAGCTAGACAAAATGCTAATGACAGTCATAGCCATTATAGGAATAATCCAGAGCTGGCAGACAAATAAAAATGATCTCTTACAGCAGCTGCTTGTCTCTGAACACCTGACAGTAATTTTGAAAAAAGGCTCAGCTTCTTACAGTGGAAAGAAGCTTTGGAAATCTAAGCTGGCACAAAGGGTCATGAGTTTTGATCAAGATTTTATGCTCAGTAAAAGGATAAGACCATGAAGGAAGGAAATGTTTAGTACTGCCTTGGAAGCTATTGTTTCTTTTCCTCCTTCTGGAACTTTGTATTTGGAGTCATATATATCACTGCAAAAACATTAGGTTTTAATTTTTGGTGGATTTCTCTTCTTGCCTTTGAGAAATATCAACCTGGGGGAAAATTATAGAAAGATGTTCTGGATTATCTTGCTTTATTTGAATGAGTTTTTTTCAGAAAGACTCCTGATTTTATTTTTTTTCTGAAAATCTGAGTGTATCCCAAGCACTGGTCTGTACTTGTCATCTTCCATTAATATCTAGGTCAAGGAGGATGGCTCTGTTCAGGTGCAGGAATGATACCTGAGCTCATTGTTGCTATCAAGACTCTGAAGCTAGAACCAAAACCCTAATCTCAAGAAGATATTTTAGCAACTTTTCTAGGTCTAGCCTTGCTGATTACTCACTGCATTCACTTTTATGTCACTTCTGGCTTGGAATTTAAACGTTACTTTTTTGTGTGAGAGTGTTGTAACGAGATCTGATGAGTGTCTAAATGTAAAATAATCCTCACCTGCAAAAAAAAAAAAAAATTTTTTTTTTTAATAGTGGTACTTTCTGCTTTGCTTCTCGTTTTCAGTTCTCCTGTGGATTAACTAGGTGCCCTTTTTTTTGATGCAGTTGCATGTGTTTCCACCGATGTGAGAACATAGCAAATGTCTCTGCTGTGGCTCTGCTATTTTTAGTCCTGTTACTTGTATCTGTTTCTATTCAAAGAATTCCTTTCGAAGCTGTTCCAGGAGATCGTGGTCTAGCGATGCGGGAGGGAGCTGGAGGGGGCAGGGGGAGCAGAAGCAACAGCATTCTCCAGAGCTGGAAGCAAGATGACCTATGTCAAGTGCTGCTTCCTATGTGCCACCTTGCTTACAGAAACCCCACTCAAAGTGAATTTCCAATCCTGGGTGGCTCCCAGCTCACGTTAGCTATTTCTTCCTGTCATTTGCAGTACCTGGATGTCAACTTAAATCTTACTCAGTTTTTATTTTCTGTGTAAAGAGCAGTTAATTTTAGGGGCCAGTTAGATACGGGTGGTTACATCAAAGTTAATAGCTGAAATATGTATTTCTACTGTTTAATAGCCAAAGTTGACAGTTCTCAGTACTTTTTCCCTGGTCTTGTTACAATTCAGCATCTTTTTTTGTTCTGATACCTGTTTAATGTGGATTAAGCAATCCACACGGGTGAGTTTTTTAAAAGTTTTTTTTCTCTACATAGTTTTTTCCTATAACAACTTCTTTTTTCTTTTTTTCTTTCCTGTTGCATGTATTACTTTTTGTTATGGGTACATCCAGTTGTGTATTGTAATGCTTGGAATGCTAGGGCAAGGTATAGGATGTAGGTGATTTTGGGCTGTTACCCAGAGCCTCCCCTGTAATGAGCACAATGGGATATTGTAGAAACATTTCCTAACCTGAAATTGTTGAAGATCTGTATTTCCTTGATCATTTAAAACTGAACCTGATAAGCCATCAGCTGATAATGGCTGTCTTTAAAGTGATGCTCTGGTGTCTACACTGAAGTAATGTCTCCATGGGGTGTCTGTGGCTGGTAGTTCCACTGGGAGGCTTTTTAACTGTAATGTCTTATGCTTGGTAGTATTGGCAGACCACAAACTTGAAGTGTCCTTGAGGGATGATATAGCTCATGTTGTGTGTACTGTTACAGTTCAAACTCTTCTGAAAGTGTCCTGCACACATTGTCACTAGAGGAGTGGGGAACACTAGATCTGGGACAAGTCTATCACATTTAATACAGGAAGGTCATAAGTCCTCTACAGCTTTATGGGAGTTCTTCAATCTTATCGGAGATGCTTTGGCTACTTCAATATTTTTTGCTTGTAGTATTGATAGCTTAACCAGAGTGTGACCCAAGATCGCGTTTCTCTCCATATATTCTTTGAAAAAAGCATCTATAATGTGTTTATTTCATACTCTGCAGCTGTTTCCTCACCTATATATATGTATGTGTGTGTGCATTTGCGTGTCCTGAGCTTACCCAGGCTTTTAGCTGACCCTCCAAGTTCATCTCTGGTAGACTGGAAAGCTGTGCAAATTATGACAGTCTGCAGAGGCTTTGCCTTGTGTTTTTTTTGGTGCCATCCGAAGAACTTCCAAGTCACCCAGCCCTGTCTTCTTGGGCAGGTCTGTCTGGATTTCCTCGTTTCACCCTCGGGGGACTGCTCTAAGTTTTAATGAGCTGGCAGAAGGACCAAGCCTTCTCAAGGTGGGGCTTTTGATAGGGAAGGGGTGGATGTGTAAGTGTATTTTTGCTGTGAAAGTGAAATTCAAATATGACCAGCAGAAGCACTGAATATTTAGTTACATGTACAAAATCGTTAAAGATTGCTTTTGGTGGCTTAATTGCTTTAGGGTAGTGTGAGTCTTTAGGCTAATGTTCAAAACTGAGAGTAGAGAGATACTTCTGTGGCTGGGGGAAAGTACTTTATTCTGGATTACCATAAAATGTGTTAGGCTACTTCCTAATGTTATTGATTGTAGCCTCCTCTTGTTTGGGTAGAGGGAGCTTCAAATTTTTTAAAGTGTATCCTTCACTGTAAAGTACAGGATTCTAACAGGTGTCCACAAAGCTGGGCATTAAGGAATGCTCCACAGTAAAGGTGATAAAAGTCTCTATTTTCCTAGTGCATATCAAAAGAAAATGTATGCCAAAAAGATGGTGACCAATTCAAAGTCACTCTGCTGACAAGAGTCCTTTCTTGGGAGACTTTAGTTGTAAAGATGCCTGCATGGTTTTTAATGGTTTGTTTTGGTTTTGTTTTGTCATTTTTTGCAGAGTGCCTGACCAGGGTCTAGTCTTGCTATATTGGATCCCATTTAAACAAAATTTGAAACTCACATTTTACCTATGTTGTAATGTATGGCTCATGAAATGCAAATTCCCTTTTCCTCATGAACTTGATCCCTGTCCCTTGTGTCATTTTCAGCAGTTGCATAGCCTCATAGTTTTCCACTGGATAAACTTATTCATCTGAATCACTGTTCTGTCTGAGGATTTAGTTTGCTCTTGGGTCAGCTCACTGAACCCACTCCTCTTGCAGCTGCATGCTCGTCAGTCTGATTGAAGGGAAGTAGCAGTATTATATGGTTAAGGACCAGGGAAGCAGGAATGCTGTCTCTGATGACTGGTCACAGTTGCAAGATATTGGATTGTGAGATGAAACTTGATTTTAATGGAATAAACTGTTTGGGTCCTACCTGTGCGGTGGATTGAACTTTGAATGAATATAAAATCAGATCCCAAGTGGAAACTAAAACTCTTGTTATTATGTTTTTTTGTCTCAAACTTTGCTCAGCCATCTTTCATTTGTATGTGACTTCAGGAAGAGTGTGTTAGTTCTGGCTGCAGAAGGTAATGATTCTACACCCTGGGAGACCTGCTAGTTCAGTTTTTTCCTCAGCTGCAATAGATTTTTTCTTTTGTGAAATACTACTTAATAGTTTTTACAAGCCTTCTAGTTAGTGCAGTGTATAATTCAGTCTGAGTATTTGTTCCAAGGTGGCTAGGTTGTAGGTGTGCTAGCTGCTGCTTTCTGGGAATTTTTAGACACTGTGGTGCCCTTTTCCCGGATGCTACTGATGAAAACTTAGGAGAGAAAGCACCAAAGTCTTTTTTCCATTTATTTCCCCATTTTTGGGGGGTGGAGCACAAACCCAGAGACACAGGTGTGAGGAGGAGGTTTGTAATACTGGTCATTCTTCACCCTGAATGTATCAGTGGCGGAGTAAACAGCAAGTATATTGTTTATTGGGTTGGCTTCTAATTTATCTCCTTCAGTTACAAAATAACAGGACTCAGAGGTGGTTTTTTTCCTTCTGTAGAAAGAGGAAGTACAGTGTTTGCCTGGCTGTTCACACACCAGGAACCACTGTGGTCTCTGTATACCCCAAGATACTGAGGCAGCTGGCAGTTCAGCACAACGTATGGTGGGGTCAGTGATGGGAATACATTATCTCATTTACTTTGGTAGCTTTTACGAAGGGCTTGCATAAGAAAAACCTTTTCTATGGCAGAGGGCAAGAAATGAGGTTCCCATCAAAGATGAGAACAACATGTATTTAATTTTTTCTTCAGGTCAGGACAGGCCAGGACTTTTCTTAAAATATTCCTCAGTAAAGAAACTTACTTCAAAAGTGAACTTGCTGGTACCCCTTCCTCACAGGATCCCCATGATTTCTGCTTGTCAAAGAGAATTCCCATATTCCCATTTTGTACATATTATAATTCTTTTTGCACCAGTGTAGCTGTCTGGGTGGGGTGGGGTTTTTTTTGTTTGGTTTGGTGTTTGCTTTTCTTTTGTTTTTTATTGTTTGTCTAGTTCATGGCAACAACTGTGGTTTGCTCTGTGTTGCAGTTCAGTAAGATCCTGTAGTTCTCATAGTCCTAAGAGCAATGCATAGATAAAAAAATAATATGCAATTAATCTAACTGAATCTGTGGTGCTTGGTTTCATTATGGTCAATGGTAAGTGCTGGCAACGAGTGCATCTTGTAGATCCTTGCAAGCATACAGCTTTTAATTAGTTAGGACAGTGAGCAAGACTTAATTCTTTTGGCATGTGAATGTCCAGCTAGTTGCTATCTAATGTAGTGTCATTCTTGCAGAGAGGCAGCAAAAAATAAGAATAGCTACGTGGTAGATACTGATGCCTGAAACATAAGGGCAAACAGAATCTGTTAGGACATCCACTGCTTTTTGATTGTTTAGAATCACTCAGGAGTGATGTCTGACAGCAGCAGAGCAGGGTGGGTTTTGCTAACCAGATTTTTAGCAGTCTTAAGATTGCCTTGGTGTGAAAGATAAAGCCCCAGGTAGAAGCTGGTTAGACTTCTCTGCTTTTTTTGTGATTGTCTTACTCTTTAACTACCAGTGAAAGTTGAATTTTGGGAAATTTAGATTTCTGTATGGATAAGGGCACTTGTTTCTTTTGAAGTTTGCATATTTATAAAGAAACAATGAGGTGCTGGATGTTTATTGAGTGTAGTTGGTGGGTTTTGATTAAAGCTGGGCTAATTACCAGTCTGCTAAAATGCACAACAGTTCTGTTAGGCAGAGACACTTGGAAAGTAGCAAAAAATAGCTAATGTGTGAGATTAATGATATTACTTTCATGATTGAAACCTGCTCTACTAGTGGAAAGCATTTGCTGCTCAGTCCCTTTCAGTATCATGCTTTTGAGAGGGATTGGACACATGACCAGCCTTTGCCTAACTCCAGGCTTTTGACGATGAGCACTTCTTTATTTTCAAACTAATACTGCCTTTTCTCTTATTTGTAAAACCTATATGTATATTTCTTTGTCTTTGCATAACATTTCCCTAGGGCTATTAATCCTTGAAATGAACTTTTTTGGCTGATAATGAAAAATGATTGATTACTCTAGAACAAGCTATGTTCTTACCTATTATAAATTGACTTGCAGAATAATAATTTAAGCTGATAGCTTGGTGGGTTTAAGAAAGGAGTGTGAAAATAGTCACTTGTTTATTCAGTATGCTTGGTTGCACAACTGAAAGCATATGTGATAGTTCATGTTTGTGCTGCTATTCTGGCCACTCCTAGTGATCCTGTTTATTTGGTAAAACATTAGAGCATACAGATAGTACAATTTCTGTCTCCTGTGGTGTTCTGCCAGTGATGCAGGTCTATTCCTCATCATCAATATTTTTCCTATTTACTGTAGAACACTGAGAGATGACACATGAATCCTCTCAGGATCCATAAGCTTCAGGTTCAGTATTGTTGGCTCGGGGCAGTACAGACACTGAGTAATCAGCACTGCTTCTGAAGAGTATTTGATTCTTGCAAACTCTTCCCCTTTCAAGCAGTAATAAAGGTAGTGAAATTCTTTAGTGTCCTGGTTTCAGCTGGAATAGGTAATTTTTCTTCCTAGTAGGTAGAAGAGTGCTGTGTTTTGGATTAAAAATTAGATTTGGTATGAGAAGAATGTTTAATATACTGATGCTTTTGGTTGTTGCTAAGAAATTAAGGACTTTTCAACCATGTCCTGCTAGAGTGCAGATGCACAAGAGGCTGGGAGGGACCATAGCCAGAGTGGATCCAAACTGGCCAATGGAATATGCCATATACAACGTCATCCTCAGTGTATATGGGAGGGCTGGCTGAGAAGATCTTTCTCTCTTCTGGGATTGCAGTTTTGGGATTTTCTCTCCTCTGGGATCCCAAGTTGGGAATAGGCTGGTTACTGGTCGTCAGGTGGTGAGCTATCGTGCTGTGCATCACTCGCTTGTATGTTCTGTTATCGTTATTTTAATTTTATTTCATTTCAGTTATTACTTTGTTTTATCTGAATCTACAAGCTTCCTTACCTTACCCCTTTAATTCTCTCCCTCATTTCCCAGGACAGGGGAGGGAGGGCAAGAGCTTTCATGGTGTTTGGCTGCCAGCCGTATTGAAACCTCATCATTTAGACAACAGCACTTGAGGGAGATGCATTATATTGATGCTTTGCAGACATGTTTTTTTTTCCTTTGCTCTTTTTCTTCATGCTTGCATCATGTTCCTGCCGTAGCCATAAAATCTAGACTAATCGTATGGATACAGTAGTCTTTCCATCGTGAAGCAGTGTCCAGACTTATTCCCAGGTCTGTTATTGTGAGTAGCTTTATGTCTGGAGTATAAAACAGCAACCACACTTTCAGAGAGTTTAGAAAGTTTTCTGCACAGTGTTCTTTATCGCAGTTCTTTGTCCGGAGTTAAGAAAATAACTTTCTCAAGACTGCCTCAGGAAAGGAATTGAAACTGCAGATGTTTTGTTCAACCGATGGAAGTGAATATTTAACTTCAGAAGGATTCTTGAAAGTCAGGTTGCTGTATGTGGTCTGTCTCTGGAAGTTGAGCAGTAGATTTACTGTGCCCTGCGAGGCTTGCAGCCCTGTCAAGTCAATATGTATTCTGTGTCTCTGGCATTTCTGACTTGAGTCAAAAAGGACTAGATTTCTTGCTGAAGGAAAGTTGAACAAAAGATCAAAGAAAGAGTTATGATAGCTTTAAAAACCTGGTTTTTATGTTAATATGCATTCAATTGCTCTTTGCTCCTTTACCTTCCTCATTTTAAATTCAAAGCAAAGATGCAGCTAAGAATGTTGGATAAGACTTATCGTAGAGTTAGGGGGGAGGTGGTGTTTGGCCTCCTTAAGAGCTGAGATATCAGTATTTGGGTACTGCTTTCAGTAATTAGAATATTTGTTGCCTTTCCATTATCAGTCTGGTAATGGTTTATTATACAAAACAGAATCTGCAGTTGTAGCTAGGGTCCTTGTGCTTGATTTGCTGTACATAGACAAACAGTAAAGCAGACAAAACAGAGATTGGGATGGCATTGCGCTGAAATGCTCCTGTTGCTTTTTAGTTTTAAGTTAGTGATTTGCTTAATGAGGAAGTGTTGAAGTTTCAGTTCCTTAGAGCCTAAGGAGCTAAACATACTTGAAGTCAACAATTTTATTAACTATTGGAAATTTTTTTAATTTTTGTTTTGTTTTGGTTGGGGTTTTGTGTTTGATTTTAAAGTAAAATATAATCTTCCTGGACGTCCAGGATTACATCAGTGAAAAAAAGTTTGCAACAAGCTTGTGCTTTTTTTTTTTTTTTCCTCAATTTTAAAAATTTTTTTTAAATTGTAATTTTCTTCATATAACAGTTTCAGATATCCATGTCTCTTTCTTCAATGCTGTCTTCTTTTTCGCTAGAGCTCCAGAGGTATGTTCTGTGGAATCATAGAACGGTTTGGGTTGGAAGGGACCCACATCATCATCTAGTTCCAGTCCCTCTTTCATGTGTTCTTTAATGTGTTACCTGTTTCTTCAAAATACAGCAGTTTTGGCTGCTTGCTAGAAGCTACAAAGTGTCTAAGTGTTCTTGCTGGGCCCCACCTTATTAATAATATCTCATTTAATGTGAGAAATTGTGGTAATTCAAAGGCAGTGGCTGTGTGCCTCCCTGGGGCCAGCTGCTTTAGGATTCTGAAGAGTATATGTGATAGGGTGTGAAGCCTCAGCGGGGTATGGTGAGGGTAAGCCCGTGCCAGGAGTGTGCAGTGTTTCCCTGGTCAGTGCTCCATCAGCAGTGGAACAGAGCCCAGCAGGGCTGGGCTGGGTGCTGCATCTGAACATGGCCTGTAGATAGTGGGATCCAACTAAGAGGGAATAAAATTGTTTTGTTTTGGAAGCTCTCTTTATATCAAGCTGCCACTTGTGCTTTTAAGAAGGCTGGATTGTGTCTCAATGGTTTATAACATGTCCATGTTGCCTTGATGGGGAATGTTGAAATGAGAGTGTTTTCAGTTGTCTGAAGCAAGCCAGGAAGAGCCTCTCACCTTCGATGAGTTTTCTACTTCAGACCTTTTGCCAAATTGCACTGCTCATGGTCAACAAGATGAGGATCCTCTTTAAGGATCCTGTTATACTGTTCAAGTTGTTTGGCACTTTTTCTACCAGCAGGCTGATCTTCCTGTGCCTCTTCATTCCCCAAGAGTATTAAAAGTGTCCTTTTATCCTGAAAACAAACATGATTTAAAGAGCTGTCGCACAGAGACTCTGTAAAATACATGTTAGAAGAGGGAGAAAATACAGCTCTTTAGGTAACAGAAGTTGCCTGGTTATCAGAAGTATAGGCTGCAATTCAGTGTTTGTGTTACAAACAAATGGAAAACTGTTCATCGTTGTCATGGCCAAGACATGGATTAAGGTGTTTTGAGTAGCTTTGGTGAAGTTAGAGAGAATAGCATTGAGATGCATGTCAGAATTCCTAGGTACCAGAATCTTTTTAACATGGTGATAATTCAGAAATTATAAACAAGTTGAGCCTCTGTGGAGTTTCTCAACATACCTTACATCACAGTGGGCTAATTCCATACAATAATACTTCATACAATTATCTTGTCTTTCAGAGAGGTTAATGCTCTTTCTTAGGTTTTTAGGTGTTTGAGGCTTTTTTTTTTATTACTTATTGTGCAAGATTCACTGATACTTGCAAAAACACAATGAAAAACCACAAAGGTCACTATTAGTCTATACAAAGTTATAACTTTTGCAATCCAGACAACAAGGCTTATAAAGCAGATTTTAACATAAAGGGCAAAAGTAATTTCTGTTGTGAACTCAAATGAAGATTGCTCCTCACATGTTTAAAATACCATTGGACAGCCACAACTGAATGGTCAGTGATAAGTGTTGAACTTGCTGTTCAGGGTGTTTCTGGATCTAATCAATATTTTGCTTCCCATCTAACGTGTTGAGACGAGCTTGACTAATATGTGGGCTTAGGTTATCAAGCATATTACCTTGGAAGTCTGCGTGTTCTGGGGCTTAGGAGACAAGTTAGGTTACATTAAGAGAGCAGGGGACAGATTGGCTTTGGTGAATATATTCATAAAGCTGGCAAAACATGGTGTTCTAGTTCAGTTCACACTACAGTCAGTTCCTGGTAAAGGCAGGCCTTTTCTTGTTAAATATGTAAGACTTCACGGAAATACTCTTTCTCCTCAGATGCTATTGAACATTTTAACTAGCATATAGAGAAATTCAATGTCAGGGTTCAGTTTTGGCCAAAAAAACCACCAACCAACCAAAAAAAAAAACCATATTTCTGAAGTGAAAAAAAGATTTAGATGGTAATGGGGTTACTTGTCTTTTTGATTGAAGATGAGGCTCCTGAGCATCATGTTTAAAGTGAAGTTTATCTCATTTCAACTTTTAACTGTTCATTACCCATTACTTGTGAATGCTGTTGAGTAGTGGGGTGTTAAATGTATCCATGCACTTAAAGCAGTTTGTTCAGCTTTCATCTGAGCATTATTGTGTATTGAGCCCAGTGCTAGTCAGCTTGCACCAGAGCTGCTGCTGGGACAAGTTGCATGCTGAGGCATGGTCATACATTTGGGATGCAGTAATAGAGCTTTGCTGCTTGTTTGCACATCATCTGCCACCACTTGCAGGTTCCTTAAATTTGCAGTTTTACTTCCCAGTGTCACAGGGGCAGAAACCAGGCAGTTAACCATGACCATTGTGACCAGTTGAGAGGTCTGTTTCCAGTTATCATAGCTACTGTAAATCACATTCATCAACTAGCCTTGTGCTAGATGCTGATCAGAGAGTATAATGAATTTCTTGTTTCAAAGTTGAAGGAGAGTGAAAGCTGACTGCCTCAGATGCATGTATGGATGTGTATATGGGGGTTGAGTTTTCTTTTTGCTTTATTTGTTGCCACTGAAGGTATACTTAAATCAGGGTAGCAGGTAGTTTTGTAGATAAATTTTGTAACTGTGAGGGAGAAAAAACCCAGCTAGGTGCAGCAGTGGTGTTTAAAGACAAGGTTCGTTGTGTCTCTTATGAAAGAGACATGAGGAGTGGGTATTGGCCACAGCCTCCCTACATGTGCAGGAAAGCAGCTTGATGATGAGAAGAGAGGAACTGCCTAGTTTGTGAATGTGGTTTCTGCACTAGCATTCTGTGTCTGCGTGAGAGGTTAGATTCCAGGCATCAAAGCAAGACAAGGTATTATGGAAATTTAAGGGGTGGCAGAGATGTAGCTGAACTTGCAGCAAGAGTGGCAGATAGAAAGTTTCTATGTTAAATAACTGGCAAAAGCCAAAGTGGGATTTAGATGCCATCTGGAAGTATGGATCTAGGTAGATCCCAATTAACTGACAAAAATGCTTTTTATACCATTTCCCCCTCTACTGTAAATACTATGATAAATCAAATAATAGTATATTAAATCTGCTTTCTCAGGAGTCTCTGTGCAGAGCTGGTGGCAAAAGCAGAAAGAGTTCAAGCTATTGCATTTGTGTATTATCTGGTAATCTGTACCCTGCCTTAACTCATGCTCTTCTTTTTTTTTTTGTTTGTTTGTTTCCCCACCTCCTCCTTCCAGATTTTCTATTTTGTACATACCTTGTTTTGTATATACTGTATATGATGACTTCGGTGGGCAGTGAACGTACCCGGGGCACTCGGGACAAAATGCAAATTTCAACCACACAGCCAACACAACCACAGAAACAAGTAGTACAGGTACGTGATACTATTATAATCTTCTCTGGTTTGAAAGTGAGCATGTAATGCTATGCATTCCTTCCCTAAGTAAAAATTGAGAAAAGATGGGAGGAAAAATCACAGTCTATTTGGGAAGAATATATTTGATATTGCACTTCAATTGCTCAGTAATCCAGCACAGCATTAAGGAATTCCTGTATTCTTGTTTGTAAAGGAGCTTTGTGTTCTTCATGTGAGGAATTCTATGCATGTTCCTTTGTCATGATTTCTATCCTGTGACCTCAGTGTCCTCAGATCTCAGCTCACCTCCTGATTCTGGAAGGTTTCTAGTCAGTAGGGGAATATGGGTGGGTGGGAAAAGCTTTGTTAGGTGAATGCTGTGTTCTACAGCATGATGTAGCAAGTCACAGTAAACTTCCTTTGCAGTGTCCTCACAAAATTAAATTAAGATGGTCCTCTGCTAGTGGACTAAAATTATTTTGAGCAGCTGTGAGACTGACACTGAGCTCTTAGCCCATGGTCTTGATTCTCAGCAATAGAGCAGTGAAGTTGTGTGCTTGTCTGGGTTACAGAGTGCAAAATGTCTGTGCTCCTGGCAACTCATTATTCACCTGTCAGGTACTTCTTAAAATTGGACTCAGTTCAAGAATTGCCTCAGTTCTCTGCTGGCAGAGAGTACATCAATCCAGAAGTGGTCCCCTGGGAAACTGTGTCTTTTATGGTTTTCTAGACTGATCTTTGAGAGGGGCTCTTGTTCTTTTTTGTACAGTATTAATTATGTGAGATAAAGCCTTTATCATCTCCATGTGTTGCAGCACTTTGCATGGTGCTGATTGATACTGATGTGTGGATTTAGAATGTTACTTTGAATTTGTTGAATTTGTTTTTTTTTAATGATAAGTAATGCTGCAGAGTATAGTGAGTAGGTTGACAGAAGAGGCGTTTCCCCCTTTTTTACATTTGCAAGACAGCAATGTAGCACTCTGCCCAGTTGTTGGTTCCCTGGTACAAGATAGGTGGGAGAAGTTCAGTGAAGAGCTGCAAAGAGGGTTGAGGGGCTGGAGCACAGGGTGGATGAAGGGTAGCTGAGGGAAATGGGTTTCTTCAACCCTAAGAAGGAAAAGCAAGGTCACATATTCTATTCAGATCCCTTGTAAAAAGGTGTAGAAAAGGTGAAGCCAAACTCTATCCCTTAGAGTGACCGTGGCACACGTTGGAACACCTGAAATTCCATCTGTAACAAGGAAAACAATTGTGTACCATGAACATGGTTGTGGACTGGAGAAGTTGTAGAATCTTTGGGCCCCAAGCAGATCTTGCCCTTAGTTGGAGGTTGCACTGACTATCACTGGAAGACCTTTCCAACCCATGTAGTTCATTGATTTTAAGCACTGAGTTTTACAGATATTTTTCTGCATTTTGTCTGCTTGTGCTGGTTCTTGCATAATAAATACTAATTCTGTGAATTCAGTGGTAAAGATGGTTACTTAATACAGAGCAGTTGTGTTTTATCGCACCATATTTTTTGTTGTTTATATAATCAGATGGACCTTCCTGCTTAGTCAGTCTTTACAGATCAACAGAAATGTGTGATTTTACTGTTTAATCACCACTGATTTGTTTCTCTGAATGTAGAATAGTTTTGCTTTCCTGAACAGAGGTTTTGTTGTCATAATATCAAATTGATCATAAAAGAATGGCAATGTAATTTCTATAATAACTAAATTGTGTTGCATCTGGATAATAAACATATAATTGAATTATAAGATGTAGGCCTATTGCTCTCACTTAATTTTGTGTTCTGTACACTTTTGTTTTCTGGTAGTCGTTGGGTAATAATTTCCTTCACTCTGTTATACTACAAGAATAACATATCTTGTCATGTTGAGTGATGTTTTATCTGGTTTAAGATGCTACTGTTTTCTTACTTGCAATTAAAACTCATACTCTTTTATAGGATACTGTGGTGTTAACTTGTAAAGGTGTTACCTTTAAAATAAGGATGAGCCCTGGGAGAAAATCAAAACATTTTGTGACAATGCTTTGTTGTTTGTGTACCAAAGAAATAAATTGTGTAGTTTTTTGTATTTTCTTCTGAATATTCAGTTCCACCTGGCTGTAATCCACTGGCATAAATATTAATGACATTTCACCTACTTGTGTTTCTAAGCTCTCTATTTACACAGGAAAACTGAAGATAACTGTTACACATTGGATATTGTTAGAAAATAAATACATCTTCTAACATGGATTTGAAAAAAGTTCGTTTACAGAAAAAATTAATTGTAATGGCTTCCTGCTTCTGGTGAAGTATCCTGTCATGTCCCAACAGAAATTACATTGTCTGAGTTTATTTAACTGTGTGTATCTTTAAAGGAAATCTCTTCACTAGCTTTCAAGTTGCAGTGGGCCTGAGGAGGTTGAAATCAGAGCAAGTAGATGGATCAACAAGGCCTAATTCCTGAAACCTGTTTTTGCTGTCTGCTGAGTTCTCTGCAGACACCAAGAGCAAGATTGTTTGCATAGAGCACTGCACTGACCTGGAGGCTTTTGTGGAGGGTGGCACCAGGGCTGGAGTGAGTAATTCCAGAGCAGGCTCTCCTTCCACATGACACTTTGAAAATGTGAAGTAGTGCAGAGTGCTTAGCACCGTTACAAACACTGATTGTCTTGGAACTTCACCTCTGGGAACAGCAAATGTCACTTCCTTCAAGGAACTGGGACAGCTGCAGTAACTTCTCAAAGAATAAGCATCTGGTAGTGTGTGGTGGAGTAATTTTTAGACTCTTAGTGTTTACACGTGACAACCTCCTCTAGAGCATGTATTTGGTAAACTCCAAAAGCGAAGCAGTTTGAGCTTATGAAGCTGCAGCTTGTGGGGCACAGAATTTCATGTGAGAGTCCTGAGAAGTGAGGCTTTGAAAAGTGAGATTGAACCAGTTGGCCATTATGAATCCTTTCCATCAAGAATTTCAGGTAGATTGGGTGGTCCCCTTCCCAATGAAGAAGTTTCCCACAGCACATGAGCTCACATTTCAGGGTCCTGGCTCTATGGTACGAGCCTTCTCTAGCATGAGGTGGAAGCCTCTTCTGTTTGAGCAGAAATTAAATTAGGTCCAGGATCATGTAGTATGGAGTTCTCTTTCAAATTTTCATGGGATGTGGATTGCAAATGCTGCACTGTGAAGAGTGGTGTGTATGTTGTGAGATGAGTGTTCTTGAGCTGCTTTCTCTGGGGCAGCCATAGCCAATTTGGGTTTATGGAACGGTATCCATTGATTTGAAATTTTCAGCTTTTGAAGTTGTCAGCATGGATTTGTGGTCCAGAAATGTTACAAAAGCATCAAATACTTCATCAATAGCAAAACACTTTAGCAGTTTACAGAAACCATTATTTGCTTCTAAGGAAAATAAGTGCAGCTGTTCACAGGGAAAATCTTGAGGCAATGACTCAGCTTCTTTTTAAGTGCTCGAGAAACCACATTCAGGTTGGTTTTGGGATAATCATGGAAAGTGACACAAGCAGGAATCCTCAGACACGTGTTTATTTAGGAATACCATCAACAGTTTGTTACAGTAAAACTCTAACTCTGGAGTTGTATACTAAATAAAAATAGTAATATCAAAACATAGGCCCCTGTGGTAAATTCTGTTTTATTACTTGGTTGTGTTGTCTGTGTGGTGACCTTTGACTGCGTCAGACATGTCAGAACGTGCTGAAATTTCTTCTTTCCCAGCTAACTTTTTAAAATGGTGCACAAATGTTACTAAGTTCCTCTGTGCTTGTTGTGTATGTTACTTTTAGGAAGCTGGAGAAAAAAATGTATGGTGAGACAGGAATATACTTCTAAAAAATTATTATTGCCTTGTATGTACTTTATTGGATATTTACATTTTTCAGGCAACAGCAGAACAGATTCGCCTTGCGCAGATGATCTACGATAAGAACGATGCAGATTTTGAAGACAAAGTGAAACAAGTATGTTTACTATGGTACAGAGTTTTTATGCCCTGCAAAGATGCTCCAAAGCAGGCTTGCATTTTGGAGATAGAGTCTCTGTTTCTGATTTAGACGAAACATTTTTTCAGAAGAATGTAAGTTTAACTAGAAAAAGGTGCTCTTACTGCTCTGTAAAGTCTTTTCATGAGACATTTTTTGGTAATGTAGTGCTGGCAGTATAGTTATACTGGTGTGTTTTCCTTTGCAGACAAACTTTTAAGCCCAAACTCATTGGTGCTGATGTACCTTACAAGTTTTATCTCTGCTGTATGGTCCTGGTGCTTAATGATCACCAAAATAAAGAATACATTTGGCTTCTCTACATGCCGAATAAATGTGTCACCTTTGTAAAATGAGCTTTCTAATATCCTGGCTGTTTTTTAGAAAAAGAAAAAATCTAAGCATAGCTTAAAGTTGAATCAGCGTTATTTAAAAAGATAAAATTTTGACCTCCCAGATCTGGATATGCATTAAAGCAATAGAAGTACATGGTGGAAATTAAATCTCACACCATTTCCTCTTCTATACTGAGTTTTGGATTTAGATACTTGAGCTACCATTACCGAGACCATTAATATGAACAGCAGTGAGAATTGGGACCCCTGTTCTGTTGTGGGTATTGGTGATCTTTGTTTAGGGAACACACCACAACTCAAGAAGAACCTAGGAGTACACCCAGAAGGAGAGGACAATTAGTGAGAATGCATCAGTGCAGCAGAAGAGTGGATTTACTGGTTTCTTTCCCTTTGTAAAACCTCATCTGAAACATTATCCGATGCCTTTTATTGTTCTTGTTATAAACTTGTTCTGTTGCTGTGCCAGAGTGAAGTGTTGTACTTATTGAAGCCAAAAAACCCTTATCAGCAGTGCCTGTAGTTCTGCTGGCTAGAAGGATAAAAATTAAGTTATGCATAGAAGATATCCCATATTTTACATTGTGCCTATATGTTTCTAGTTATGTAGATTTATTTTTATTAAACTGAGTGAAGTTTTACCCCCTGTATACTATGACAGACTGGTTATTTCCATCCCACACTCAAGGACATGCATCACAGATCTGCAGAGCATAATTCAGTACTAGGTCTCACTAAGCAGCCACTGTGTGTGTCTTTTGTATGGCATTACGCTGAAATGGACTGAGGCAGCTGACCTGGCTGAAAAACAACCTTTTCCTTAGCCTGGGTGTTTTTCCAGATGGATTACCATGTCTTACTTCATCTATGTTCTCAGAGAGTGGGATAAAGAGGGGGGATATTTGATGGGGAGGGAGAGGGGATGATTCTGGTCTATGCTGGTCTTTTGTATATTTACCCTCATGTACTGCTGTCTCTGGCGTGGCAGCATTTTCTGCAAACATATAGGAAGAAAGGGTGGAAGAGTGCTTCCTTGATTACCATCAGATTTGTGCTTCATCCTGTCCCTTGTCTGAATCCCAACCAGATCTGTAAAGTTCAGATACCTCTAATTAGATGTTTTGTTTTCTCGGACATGGGAGCTGTGCTCTTCTAGGAATCTGTGGTGGTAGTAACTCTTATTTTCTTCCTGTGGTAATTTAGATGTTTTAACTTGTCTGACTTTTACTGCCAGCTTATGGAAGTGACGGGGAAAAACCAAGATGAAAGCATAGTGGCACTACATGATTGTAATGGGGATGTGAACAGAGCAATCAACATACTTCTGGAAGGAAGTTCAGACACGGTAAGGTTTTACTTTTGTAATAAACTGCTGTTTATTGCATCTTTTTATTTACAAGAACTGATTGGGGACGTTGTATTTTAGAAGGTTTTGATTTCTCCAAATTATTTTGAAGTAAGTGAAATACTGCATGAATGCCTTAAAGTAGGCTCAAACTTTAAAATGTTGTGGATATTCTACTGATCTCTTACTGCATGTAAATGAAAGCCAGAGGATGCTGCCATTTTAAGTCTTCATCAGAACTCAGTATGTCAGACCTGGGTCTGGTTTTTGTTGCTATGTTTGTAGTTACTCTGTAGCACCTCCATAACCCTGAGGCCTGGGTCTGAGTGTTTGCCACAGGCAATCTTTATAAACCTATATCCATCTTTATGAATCTTCATAAAGGACAGGCAGATATTTTAAGCTGTGCAACTTCTGTAGGTGTACATTGCCAGTATTGAAGTTGGGGGGGTTTCAGTATCTGAAGATTACATTAATGACACCACTAATACAGCAAGTTTTTGCTCCTTTTACTGTGTTGCTGATTTGCATGATTTCATTGGAAAATGTGAAGAGGGAACTAAACAATGGGCATATTACAACAAATAGTGTTGCTTGTAATGTTGCATAAAGCAGGTTTTTCTTTGTCCCAGGAGTTATCAGGCAAATATGCCTTGCTGTGGTTGAAGCTTTTGCTGGAGGGACTTCCTAGAGTTTATCTGAGGCAGTGAAGTAGATTCCATCTCATCTAAATTGGGAAAGAAACATGGACTTCCTTTCTTAATTCCAAACATTCAGTGTTTCCTGTGATTTGTCAGGATGTGTATTCTGCTTATTATTAATGAGGAAACTCACCCCCACACACCCTAAATCAGGACAAATGCTGTTCTGACTGATGGGATTTTTGTTTCTATCCCCTTTTTGTTTATGAGACTTGTGGTCACCTAACATGCAGAAGTATATAATACTGAGCAAGCTGGCAAGTTGGAAGTAGAAGAGAGCATCTCACCTTGATTAAATCTGTTTTGGTAATGCACTAGTTTTGTGTTCTCTTCTGCTTCTGTCATTTGCTGCTATTTACTTGAAAATAGTGTTCTGATTGATAGAGAATTTAAATGCTTTCTCACTTCAGCAAGCTGTTAATTATGATGATGTGGAAGAAACTTCTCAATTCATTTATCAGTTAGAAGCAACATATTCATATGCTCTGTTCTATTGACAAGTGGTGGCTCTGAACCCTCTGCTCTCTGCAGGCAATACACAACTTAGAAACAGAACTAAAAGGCTCAAGGAGGAAGGAGTATTAGTTGAAGGGTTTGAAGAAATTTATTACTCTTTATGGAAGCTTGTAGGCCTCCAACTTGAAGAATTTGTTTTAAGGCCAGAACAGTTTAACTGTGGATTTGGTGGAAAGTTGGAATTGGAAATACTAGCAGTTCTGACTGCAGGTTCTTCAATGCACTGGAAATTTTCTTTGTTTTTTGTTTTGTTTACTAACCTCATTTGAAAGAAGGAGTGTCTGTCCAGTGTGCTGCCTGAAAAAAGCAAGTGTGTGACAGCTAGAAAAGCCTATATATAATTTCTTTGGTAGTCTGTAAGTTTTGTCTTTTTTAATGCTATGTTGCTTAAGGGTTACAGTGTGTTACTTAGAAGATTTTTACTTGCAACAGTTGTGATAGCCTGGCTTTGGATAGATACAGGCTTGTGAAAGAGATTAAGAGAAGAGCCTATTTCTTTGCTGAAGACTTCCATTAATTTAACTTCCTACAGGTGTAAGATCCATTTTATGCCCAATGAGATTTTACTAAATATTTGAAGATAGAACAAAGAGGACCTTAGATATCATTCTCACCATGTAGGATCAAGACAGCAAGAAAACTTCTCTTACATATTTTTAAAGGTCAGGTCCACAGTTCTAATTTTGGATTGCCTCAAACATTACCAGGTGAAATAGTAATCAGTTAGCTCCATGACAAAACCAGGCTGCTTTGATAGTCTGCGATGGATTGCCATGCCCAGAGGTAGCACCATCCTTGATCTTAAAGGACAGGCTCAGCTTCTCAAGGCTTTCCTCAGAATTGTATTTTTGGAAAGTATCAATCTGATGCTTTCATAGTAACCTTGCCAAGTCATGTAAGATCTTACCAAGGAGATCCCTTCTAGGATCATCCACCTTTGGGTATTTCTTAAAGTTGTTCAAGATTTTCTGGCACCATGTCCATAAGTGAAGGAGCAGTGCATTCTGAGCTGTATAGATGTGGATCTTCAGTTATCAGTACAACTATTTTTTCTCGTATGAGAAATCTCTGGGAGTGTTTTAGTGTCTAATCTATTTACATAGACTATGGCAGGTGAGGCCAACTGTAGGAAACAGTTTTCTAAAGTGCACATAACACAGTGGTGCCCAAATGTGTAATTTTGTACTTGTCCTTTGCCTGGGTTGGCTTGTGGTGGAGTAGTTTTCTGTACTGAAATGAAGCTGAAAAGTGAGTTCAGCCTTCTTTCTCACACCCTGTTAAAAAAACTAGAGTAAGCATTCTCTTAGCACTTAACTCTCTCAAAAGCGACAGTGGAACATTGAGTTTATGTTTGTGAACCTGCTTGCTCAATAGGATGTGTTTTCCCAGTTCTGGGTAGATTGGGTCAGCTGTTCATTGGCAGCCTCGTGGGGGCTTCTGAGTTGCCGTTTTCTGAACTGAGAGCCAATAGGACAGGACTTGGATGTACTGATAGCCAACCTTTTTTGAGGTGCCTGTCAGAGGTCATGGCCTGAGCACTTCACAATTGATGACACCTTAATTACATACGCACATTTTCTCAGTAAATACCTTATCTACACTTCTGGGGAAGGGCACATATGTATAAACCTATCTGCCATTTTAATGCCATTTAAATACCACATTTCTTTGCTTTGCATCTATGGCTCAATAGACTATCTATGCTGTGCTATTCTTAAGCAGGAGACTGAGTAATTTTATTTTCAACTCCTACAGGCACTTCTATGGAGGTGATATGATCCCTGAATTTATTTTAAATATGGAGTTTAATATTAAAGCCAAAGCCTGATGTCTGGACCTTGGTTCCTTGTCTTGTTTAGACATATTTTTTCCAGGAAACGTCAAGCACACTTAACGTGTGTGTGAGCTGTAGCTGTTTTATGAGTGGATGGTCTGGCTTATCATGGCTCCAGTTTTCCCAAGTTGTTTTTCTGCCATTCTGTCTCTTGGTGTTTGAATTCTAGTACATCTGAATAATAGTTTTTCTCTTCTTCCTCCCTCCCCCCAACCACTTTAGAACACGTACTTAATATCAATCTCTAAGCTGTTTTTCATGCCCTTGTGAGAAAAACAGCTTTGTGCATGCGCTCTTGCTAAATTTATGACATTAGTTGAGAGTGAAACTGTTGCTTACTTCACAGGTTTTCTGCATTGTGGTTGTATCTGGGCTTCCTTGAACTTGTAAGTCTATTATAACCAGAAGTATTTGGGTTTCTTACACTCCATAAGAAAATCCGACTTCTAAAAGTTATTTCTTTCTCCTCCCAGAATCACAGCCTATATTTCCATTTGTTTCAGAGTAGTTTGCAAAATATTACATCTGTGATAATATGCCAACACCTCATTTTTTTCCTTGAAGATCTGTGAGGTGCAAGTATACATGGAGAGCTATTTCTGCCTTTTTGACTTTGTATCCAATTCTGTTCTACCCATACAGACTTCCTGGGAGACTGTAGGGGGGAAGAAGAAAAGCCTTGGAAAGGAAAGTTCAGAAAACAAAGAGAACAGAGAAAAACGAGGGGACAGAGAAGTGAGTCGTGGACGGGGAAGTTCCAACAGGCGGGGAAGAGGAGGCAGCCGTGGCAGAGACTGTACGTATAGCAGTTCATTTTTAAAGATTCAGGCACTTTTCTTGCAGCTGAAACTGCCTGAACTGAGAGTGAATTCTTAATTGAGTCAAGTCTGTCTGAGCTATAGTAGCTCAGAGCTGAAGGGATCATAACTTGTTTGTAGTACAGGTGTGCTTGTCTGTCTGTGATTTGCTTTTGGGATGGTCTGTGCTTGTTCAAAGGGAATTTCAATTAAATTAATTTAGTTGTCCCTTTTTTTTTTTGATTAAGTGTTGTTGTACAAATTGCTGTTCTTCATTTAATTTTTAGAGTTTACTCTTTGTAAGACTTGCTTGAGAGCAAGTATGTCGCTAGGCAGCTGATACACCTGTTTGTTTCTTTTAATGAAAAAACTGTCCAGCTTTGACTCCATCTCCTTTTATGAGTGGGAGAACCTGAAGATGTTCTCATCTTCTCATAAGGGGAATGAAAAGACTGGAATCATTATTAATCTCTAGCATATATTACTCTCATAAGCCAACAAAAGGTGAGTGTCTACAACAGAATTAATTTTTTGTGAGTTCAAACATTAAAAAAACCTGCTAGAGTTTATAAAGATGCAGTAATCCACAGTACAAAAGCAAACCAATGTTTCTAAGTTAGGAGGCATCACATTAGATCACTGTTGGATGCGTGTTACTTTTTTCTTTAAATTTTTCAGCAATATCAAAACTGTATACATTACCTGTAGGGGGCTGTAGGCAATCAACACTGATAGGTGAGGCAGAGAAATGGGAGTGAAGAAAAAAATGTTTAGCTTTTCATTCTCAAGCAGGAAACACGTCGACAATGTTAGCCAAGTCTTCAAATGCATTATTGGAATGTCATAAAATGTTGTGCCAGTGAAGACCTTGTGAATCTTTGTAGAAAAGAGTAATGTCAAGAATATTAATAAAACTTGCAGCTTTGATTCAAGCAGATTTAAATCAGATCTATCAATATGAAAGTGAGCAAATGTTTTGCCAGAGCCAGATGGCACGTATAGCTTTTTGTAAACTGGTTTAAAGATTTTTCAGATGGTGACTGAATCTAGGTACTATCTTTCCAGCTTTATATCCAAGCATTAAGGATTTTGTTACTGCCATTAGGAGAAGGAATGATGTATAAAATCTCAGCAGAGTTTTAGGTTAGTCTTTTTTTTCTCCTTCTTCAAGGAGGCAGCCATCTTGCAGAGTACCTCTTCGAATGTTTTCCACAAAATAATGAAGTTGCATTGCTTTTCTAATGTCTCACCTTCTCCCAGACATCATCCCTCTGTTTTAAATATAGAGGAGAGTATTTTTAAGTTTCCTTGGCTGGGCAGGGATGTGGTGTGAGCAGACAGGAGAAGAGGTGGCTCTTGATCATCCCTTATTCTTTCACTGTTATGACCCAGTGCATTATCAAGCAAGCTGAGTTTGATGCAGCTGTATTTCCTGCCTTGTTTAAGAGTTGAGGTCATAATTAATTTATTAATGTAGGGTGCAAACATTGCACTTATTTTTTTCTGCTCTCCCCCCAAACCCACAAGTGTGTCTGCTGAGGGACATTTCTTTCTTCTTAAAAATTTTACTTAGCAGAATTACAGAAGTGTCACAGTTGGAAAAAACCTCTAAACTGCTCTTTGAGTTGTCCAGTGCAGAGAAAACGTAACTTGCTTGTATCTAGGCCTCCAAAGAAGAGGGATAACTGTGGTCTGTTGACCAGCCCACTTTAAAAATCTTTCTTTTGGAGTTCAGGTTAAACTGATAATTATATTGTCTCATTTTACGAGTGCCTACAGCTTGTCTTAAGCTGTCCTCTCTCCACAGTTAGAGCTGAAGAGAATGGAGTGGACAGCAATCAAGGAGACAGGCCTTCAGACCGTGGGAAACGTGGCCGTGGGAGAGGTGAGATGGTGGCATTGGTGTGGGACTGGCACTGATTTCATGGCCTGAATTGGGATTTGCCCATCTACTTCATCAAACACTTCTTCCTAAGCATTTGTTTGCTATCCTTTGATTCCATAAGCCCTTCAGCCACCTCTAATATAGGTACAACCTCCTCTCTTATCATGCCCTTGTCATGTCTTGGTCTCAGAACAACCTGACATAATTTTAGAAAAAAAAAAAAAAGTCACCTTCATGCTCATTTCCTGTGTAGTAGGCTGGTGTGCTTTGACTGTGGAGAGCTGTTTTCCCAGATAACTCATGCCAGCCTCCTGTGAGTGGGAGTGCACAGGGCTCCTCAGGATGTACCTTGGCAGCAGGAGAATACAAGATCCCATCTGTAGGACTCTTGGCAAGGGATTTGATGTATATTTGTGCTGTTTCTTTTGGGTGGATCTCATTATTAGGCTTTACTTCTCTTTTCCATAGTCAATTAGAGAAAGTACGAGCCCCTTTAGAGACTTTCTTGTGAAATAAGGAACTTGGCATGGAAGAGTTGATAAGGGTAACTGTGGAAAAGAATACTGCAAAGTCTTAAGTGCATCTCTGACCCTACCCTATAGAAAAAATAGGAAAGATGTTGATAATGGAGTTGATATGGAATCAAGGAATCTGTAGTTGATTTGGATTTTCAGAGACTGGAGTGGAAAGCAGCTTGTTTTTTCTTGGAACAGGAAGAATGAAAGTGAGTAATCTAGGCACAGTGCAGATTGTGTGGGGAAATTGATAAGGTACACTGCTGAGCTAATGTACTTAATAAGTAATGTCTGACTCAAGAAAAATTCTGCCTTCAAAGGACTCCCTTCTCTTTGGAATATCCAGTAATGAGGCATTCAAAGACAGGCACATCCAATTTAAGTGTCTCCAGATCTACATCCCGAGGAGTGTAAAGATACAAAGATAATGTAGCTTCTAGGGGGTTGCAAGTATGACTCAGCTGTGCCTGTGAATCAACAAATGCCAAATGGTGTGTGCAGAGAGGCAGCTTTGCAGAGGAGGGTGTGGTATGGTTCACAGATACAGTTTTTGGTGTGTTAGCATGGTTAAAAGATGGAATGGAAGACAGTATTTGTTTTATAAAATAATCTTCTATGCTCAAATTCTAAATGTAAAGATAGGACTTCTTTAAATTGTTGGAACTTCAGAGGAACTTCTTTAAATTGTGAAACTTCAGAAGTTATTTTCAAATTCAAGTTTTTATGAAAGCAAGTGGCCAGCACTGTAGCTATCTTGATGAGTATCATATGTCTCAGCCAAAGCACTAAAACATTGTGTCACACTCACATATCTGACTGGAGAAATTGGGACAGCTCCAACCAATTTTTGTTCACTGGCTTAGTATACATAGTATTGCTGTGTATCTCTGAAATATTTTAGACTATACATTCATGTGAGGAGTGTGTGTTAATGAAGTGTTCTCAGCCATCTATGATAAACCTGTTGAACGACTTCAGGATCATTAGATTACAAGTGTGTGCATTCTGTGGCAGGAAATACCTAATTTAATTTTACAGTGCAAGTTCCTGAAATCTGCAGAGAGCTGTATGAAGCTGTGCAATTCACTTCTCAGTATTTCAGGGATATATAACCTTCTTTGGATATTAGTAGAAATAATAAAAAGCTTCCTTTCATTTTATTCAGTAGTCTGTCTTTGCTGCTACACAAAAAAGTCAAATTGGGATAAAGTACTTTACCTGAAAATAAATGGATTGCTGCTAATCACCACAGAACCCTCTTTTAGAAATGTTTCAGACATAATGTGTATGTGGGAGTCTAGAAATTGGGTACTGAACTAGGGGTTACTAATATCTGAGCAACACAATGTCTTTCTCTAGTTTCATCTGCCTGCTCAGACTAGGGTTATACTACTGGCTGTCTTCAAGGGGAAGATTTGCTGGACTTCACTGTAAAACAACCTAATTTAAAAAAAATTGTACGCACTGAAAATAGCAGAAATTAGATTGATGCTGAGGTTATATCTAACGCTTTACTGATAGGGAAAAAAACTGGTACTGAGCATTTCAGCTGTGGTCCTGTAGGCACCAGCTTTGTTGTGCAGTAGATCTTCAGTTAATGATGGTGTGACATTCTTTGTGACTGTAGAGTGCCAGGTACACAGTATATGATTGTTGGTGTGCAGGACATCAAGAACTTGAAGTAGATACACCTTATTGACTCATTAACAGGAAGCAAAAATACATCACCAGTTGTGTTTCAGGGGACATCCCACCTGGAGTTGCTTTGCTCTTTAATTTTGGCTTGCTAAGCTGTGGGTGTCAACTTTGTCTTGTGAATAAGTTCTTTTCAGAACCGAAGTTTTTAAATGACCTCAGATGTTAAAAATACTATAATGGTGATCAGCAGTAATTGCATCAAAGTGATTATATTTGTGTGTTTGTATTGCAAGGATTTGTAACTGCCTGGAATGGAATCATGGAAGAATATGGTTGTCTTCAGTCATCTCTAGAAATATTTCCTCCTTTGTGTTTTAATCAGCTGCAGTAGTATATTGACAGACTTTACAGGCACTTTTTTTTTTTTTAATGCTGTTGCTTACTTATTTTTTTATTTTTTCACATCTTCAATTTTATGTGCAGGTCTGGTTTCCCACTGTCCTGCACTCCATGTTGAAAGGGATGCAGTGTGGGTAGAAAAGTTTTTTGAAGGTAATGGGAAGACTACATTTAAAATGGGGTGAGGGGGACAAGCAAACTAAGACTTCTCTGCCTGCATAAGAGAGGTCTGAGTGCATGGTAGGGATGTGTAAAATGTCTGTGGGGAAAGCCCTACAGGGAAATCAATTAATCATTCCAAACAATTACACAAAGGAGGGAATATGAAATGAAATCAGTAGGTTACGGGTTCAAAATGGACTTACAGAGCTTGTTCTTCATGCATTTAGTTAATCTGAGGAATTCCTTTCAGTAGGATGTGAGTTCTGAAAATGTACACACAGAGATACTTCCCAATTTAATCCTCAAAAAGAACCATAGCAAGAAATGGAAAAACTGTTGAGGGTTTTGATGTATATAAATTATTTCTGATGGAGGAACTTTGAGCCACAAATCATTGAAGATCAGGAAAGTGTCCTGAGAAACTTCACTGTGGTTTCATATTGTGTACTCTTCTTGATATATCTAATTGACCATAACTGAGAATGGAATGGCAGGCAGATAAACTTTTGGACTTTTTTAAACATAGAGATTGTTAGAGATTCATGTGCAGCTATTCTCTTGGTCTGCAGGGTGAAAATGGATTTGTCACTTCTTCTTCATCTTTTTCTCTTCACTCTTCCAGAGCAATATAAACATTCCGTAAGTGTGGATGCTCCCAGGGAATCTTTTTCTAACAAAGCAGAAATAGAAATGAAGGGGAAAACCATTGTGTTTTTAATCTTGGATTTACACAGCATGATGAGGAGCCTTTCGAAGTCTTGTTTTTTTCCACTGGCTGTCTAAGTGTCCTGGTTTGGGCCAGGATTAAGGTGATTTTCTGTCTTGTAATTTTGCTTCCAGCTAAGTTTCTTGTAGGTAGCTCACTTGCTGAAATTAACAGCAAGTTTCTCAGACAGTGTCTGCTTCTGGGACTGGTAACGCTCGATGTTTATAGTTACAGCTGGAGACTGGTGTGCAGAGCCAAGGACACTGTTCAGCTCTGAGGAACATTTTGCCTTCCAGAAGGAGAAAAGTAGTAAAAAGGTCACACCTGCAACCCTCCCTTATGGAGGAACAGACAAGATAAATGACCAAAATTGACCAAACAGAGTATTCCATCCCATAGACGTCATACTCAGTATAAATTTGAGGGATCACGAGGCTCAAACCCCTTCCTGCTTCCCCTTCTTCCCTTGTCCCTGTTTGCTTCAGCATCCTGGGAGGATTCCCTCCTTTCCTCTGCCTGTGGTCCTCATCCATGTCAGCCTGGATCTGTGTGCTCCTGCCTCCAGCTCCTGACTGCTGCTGATCCAGGAGTCCAGCCTGGACTTTTCCAGGGCTGCCCTGCAGCCTCGGTGGTGACGTGAGAGTTACTGGGTGGGAGGGGGGAGGAAGGTGGTATCAATTTTCCTGTATATTTGTATATATTTTGTAATTTTTTTTCCTACTTATCATTACTGTTTCATTAAAGCTGTGTAGTTTAGATTCCAGCCCATAAGTCTCTCTCCCTTATTCTCTCTCATTTCTTTATCAGAGAGGGGAGGGGAGGGGGATTAATAGAGAGCATCTGGCATTCAGTTTAATTTTGTAAACCTCTGTCCAGCTTTTAGTCTGGGTGTCTTTTTTTTTTTAAACAAAACCGAAACACATCTCTTAGATTAAAAGTATTCTATCCCTGAAGAAATTGAGCTTCTGTAACCAGAATTGCATGTATAAAATGTTCTTGTTTTAAAAGCTTAGTACGGTTGGCACAGGATGTATTTTGGATTTCCTTTGCCAGTACTAGTACAAATTTTGATTTCTCTAAAACATGAATGTAGAGCAGACCTTCTACAGGTCACATTCTGAAGTCTGTTTAGTTTCATTGTAGTTGGCTCTGCATTGTTTAAGAAGCTTTATATTTGGTAATTACTTTTTGTATTGAGATTTACCATGTTATTTATTTTATTTAAATGTAACTTTAAGATGAATTTTTTCTGCATATGCTTTAAGAATGGTTCCTAGAGTCCATGTGGTGTGTAAGATTGATCCAGCACTTCTAGCTTGATGATGACTAATAAGACAGTAGTGTTTTGAATTAATAAGTATAACTTAAGTGTTTGTTCTGGTAGTATGGAATACAACGAAACAAACTTACAAAGTGATAAGGAGGCTCAGTATAGTATGGGTTAAGCTTCTGTCTCCTCTGTGTCTGCTGTTAGGCTGGCTGGCTCTGCATTTCCAGAGTGCAGACCAGGGCTGTTCTGTTTCTGTGTAGTCAGAGATAAGCACAAATGTAGGATGCTGCCTGTCCTTCCAGTCAGCATTTCCTTTTCCTTTCAGATCTTTTTAGGCTCTTATCCTTAAACTGTCATGACCTAATTTAAAGCTGTCAGTGTGAAAATCTGGGTTTTGAAATAAAGCCACTTGTGCTGGAAGCTCAGCAAACTGGATTTTCTACAGAGTAGGCTATTAAGTTAATGGGCTGGGCCCATCGAGCTGTGGTGCTATACACTTTTCTCATGCTCCCACTCAGCATGCATTTGTTTTGGGGGAAGGAATGTTGTGAATGAGATGAATGATTCCTTCTGTGCATGGATGTCAGCAGAATGATGACTCGAATGTGTGATTATGATTGTTCTGAACTCCCAGTGGTTTTTAGTGGAAACAGAAAATCTCTCCACCTGCCTGGGTGTTACTGCTTTCTAGAACTTGTTCCAGGAAAGAGAAATGCAAGTTGGGTAAGTGCTGGCTAATGTGAACCCTAGTCAACAGAGAGAGATGTGCTGGAGAACAGGAGAAACTGCCCAGCATGACACAGTTAAACTGTTAAATGCTAAAGGAAACAAAAACATGTTACAAATAGTTAAAGGTTTCCAATGGTGTTAGACAGGGGTGTTGGAATGAATTTAAACTTCCCCACTTCTGGTTTCCTGGAACAGAAATGAGTAAGCAATGCTGCCTTGATACTTTAGCCTGTTTATAGACTGAGATTAAAGGAATGTAAAGACATATTACGAGGGTTTATATGGGACAGGGCAGTAATTTTAGTCTTTGCCTGATGTCTGACGTTCACTTTTGTGCTCCACATGGTGATTGACTGTAAGAAAACTAAGAAAATCTGCTTAGACTCACTGGAAGATTTCATGAGCTACTGCTAAGTCATTTGTTCTCTTCTTGTGGGTAGATAAAAATGTTAATAGGAGAATTTCTGATTGTGACTTACCGGAGAGAAATTTTTTTTTGTAAACATTGTGATCTAAACCATGTATACACATGTTTTTAATGTCACAGCTGTACAGCTTTGTGTTACAAGCATAAACCAGCATTCCTGTCAGGAAGTACTGGTCCTGTCTGTTTCTGGTGCATTTGAACTGTATCAGAGGACTGATCTAAGTTTAACCAAGACAAAAAAGGATAAAAGGGACAGGCAGCTTGGTAGCTGGAGACAACAAGTATTTGAGTGGCTTGTCCTCATGGAAAGGTGACTAGTTTTCTGGCATTTAGAAGGGGATTTTTTTGGAGAAGTGCGTTAACAATTTCTTTTCTGATAGTGTTTTTGCACTTTTTCACTGGTATGTGCAAAACTGTCAGTACATCAAAGAGAACAGAGCTTACTGGAGAGGAAGCCCCCGGTTGCAGTACTAATTAGATGGGTTTAAGTTACTGTGGGACTGCATGCCCAGAATTTGGGTCCTTGCCCTGAATTGTGGTGTGGAGCCCCATTTGCTCACTCACTGTCAGAAAGCATCAGAAGTTTGCAAATAATTGGTAGCTGCTTTATGACAAACTTCTCTGTCTTCAAAGGCTGTGCCTTCTAATTGTTTTGATTTCAGCAGAGAAGTAACTTTCTTAGCAGGAGAATTTAAGACTAAGTTAGTCTTTTGGTTGTGCCAAACTGGGTATTAGCCCTTCCCACTGGCACCTTGCTTGAATGACCATGATGTATGAGATTCCCTGACTAAATTATTTTCAATGGTGAGTACTTATGTCCCATCTTCTGAATTAGTTCTTCTTTTCTAGCTTTGAATTAATGCTTTCTGTAACACCACTGGTTTGGTACTGCCCTTTTTTCTGCATTAGAATGCTTTTTGTTGCAATTGTTGATTAAACTTAATTTCAGTTTTTACAGAAGAGATGGACAGAGCTATATGAAGTTAAGGGAATCCACTTGAAACTCAAGTCCAGGGTTGACTTTCAAAGTGATTTGGTAGAAGAAAACCCTTGCTGACTAGTCTAGGACTTCAGGAAAAACACAGTCTCATTCTAGCAATTTCTAAAATTTTTAGAGGTTCTTACTGCTGTGGTATGCCATCTTGCATATGCCTTGCTTGCTAAAACTTGGTCTTCTGTTTAATATCTTAAGGGAGGTTGTAGAGAACTGTAAAGATCTAGTAGATTTTTCTTTTCTAAAATCTATTTGTACTTTCATGCTAGCTATTCCAGCTAATCACTCTGTACCTACTGTCCACCTCACTCAAAATATTTCTACTTGACTGTTTCTGTGGTTTGCATCTCCTTATTGCTTTTGTAGCTGAGCTTGTCAAAAACACAGCTGCTCTCCCTTCAGTTCATCATTGGTAAATGGTGATTAATGCTATACTAGTAACTGTAGAAAGTAAATTTATTACAAAGATATTCCCTAAAGTTTCCCCAAGTAAACCTGTTTATCTGGTTCTACTCTTAAAAAAATGTTTAGTGTGCAGAAAGATAATCTGGAAAGCACTGACCTCTTTGCATCTGAGAGCTGCTACCTCAATATGCCATGGATTAGCTTCCCGGATTTTAGGCTGGCAAAAAAAGGGAAGAGCAGTAGGATGGGTGTGGTGAGCAAGGAGGTTCAGAGGCCAAGTAGTGATCAGTTGGCTACAGCAGGGTCTGAAGCACTTGTTTGTGGCAAAGGAGAGAAAACAGCTTCATGTGAAGAAGGGTGGCAGTTGCTGGGTTGCAGCTGTTGTTACCTCTTTTCTACCCTGTATGTCTTCTCTCCAACCAAAGGGGAAAAAGAGAGCAAAGAGGGGAAAATAATAGAGATAGCAGGCCTGGCCTAGAGTCAGGGTGTTGTGGAATGTTAGAGAGGTTTGGAGAATGTTGGAGAATATTCCTGAATATTCTCGAAGAGATAGGAGGTATGACCCCTTTGCTATGCCCAACCCCATGTTTGGGAGGCCAATTAGATTGGCCCATACTCCGGTGCTACCTGCACCATCAGGGTTCGGTTCTTCTGTGTTGTCCCAGGAAAATTCTGTGTGTTGCTAGATGGGAATCTTTCCTCTGCATGATTCCATAGTTCTTCTATAGGTAGTAGTTGTTGTCTTGTTATAGGATATGGGTAAACTCTTCATCAGAATACGGGTAAAAGGGTCCTGGTATTTTGATGTTCTAAATAGTCCTTGAAAATGTAGGTAGGAGACATTTTAGAGGTCCAGAAGTGTCTTTTAACACTTGGACAGTGAACTTGGGTAATGGGAAGAGTGGTGAGGGAGGGAAAGGGAAGTCATTAAAGCAGGAACTTCCTAAGCTGATGTTTCCATGCCCTGTTGTTGCTGCTCTTATTCAGTTTAGATGGTCCCTTGAAAATAAGGGGCAATTTTGATTCAAATTCAAACAGCCTTTCATGGGTAATTCTGAACTTTAGACAGCGTGTTGGTGAATTAGGATTAGAACTTTTGCGCTCTTAAACCTGTAGTTGCTTGATGACTTAAAATTACCACATAGTTTTGTCCTTAAAAATAAAGGTATCTTTGTTCTCATTGTGCAGCTGTTAACCTCCTTCTGTTTTTGTAAAACAAAATAGTAGTCTTCCTCAAAAACTCAAAAATGCTGATACTGAGATCCAAAGAAAGAAAAAAATTTGATGTTGAAATATGCTTCATGTAAAAAATTATTTCTGCCAGTTTACATAGACATGTGCTTTATGAACAGTTAAATAGCACTAAAATTTTCATGCATTATTTGCATTATGCAACATACAAAAAAAAAATAAAGGAAAAAAAATAAAATACATGTACTGTATCTAGAAGCCTGTAAACTGAGTCTGGTAACCAAAATTGGAGGTGAAAAAAATTTGCTGCTTTTTAAATAGAAGTGAATATTCTTGTGGGTGGTAACAAGGAAATTGTTTGAGTCATTTGAATTGGTTAATTTTCATGTCTGTAACTGTGATTAAGGGGGAAGCAGAAGAGATGTTGCACTTTGGTGGAAGCACAGAAGAGTAGGGGTGGACAGGGATGTTGTCAGGGAAGAAAATAAATGGAGTGTTCCTACTTCTTCCTCACAGACAAGTAGTGACAGGAAATTTCTTGAGAAATCAGGGTATGCAGGGAGGCTTGGATTCTAGAGCATCTTAGGCCAGAGTGAGAAAGTAGAGACAAAATTTTGAACAATGTCTGATGATTTGGCAATAGCAGTCTGATGTGGAATGAATCTTTATGTCAGTCTGGTTCTTGACATCTGAAGCTACTTCAGTAGATACAAAGAAGAAAGGAAAGAATTGCAAGTCCTACTGAAGTGCAGTCCTAGATGAACTGGGGCTTAATTGCCTGGGTTAGGGAAACAAATTCTCCTGTAAGGAAATTTGGGAAGTAAATTATTATTTAAGTATGGTAGTTTTGTTCCTCAACCATCATATTTTCTAATGTGACAGACTAGTGATTGATTGGTGGCTCCTCTGCTGTTGCTGTTAAATGGTGTTTTCTCTCCTAGGGTTTGGACGTGGCAGAGGGAGAGGAGCGGGGAGGTTTTCAGCCCAAGGCATGGGGTAAGAAACATGCAGAGTACAGATTATGGCAAGGATCAAATTCAGTGGTAATATTAATTGATAATATTGCCAGTATGTATTAATGTTGGTGTATGTGTGATAAACAAATATGGGTTCAAAAATTAAAAAATCCGTTAGATGAATAATGGATTATTTTTGTCTTAAATCAGTACTTCTAACTAGATCTATCTATGCAAACCTAATGTATGCTCTGTCAGTGTCAGCATCTCTAACTTGGAGAACCCATTTGTACCTGTCAGTAGCAGCCACATAGTGCCTTGGAGGCTGAAAGTTGTGAGTGGTCCACATAGTCCTAGGTCCATTTAAAAATAGATCTGTTTCAGCATAAGTGTAGAACATGCAAGCTCTTTATAAAACCAAAAGTTCAACAGCTGTGAAGTTTCTCCTGGTTTTGAGCTTTTATGCTTTAGCTGTTTGGACATACGTGGACCCTAAAACAGAATCAAAAGAAGCTACTCACCAGCTCCAGAGTTTCTTCTCAGTTTTATTGGAATAACTTGCTTTATGGAAGTTAGCCAACACTATTTTCACCCAGTGTTTGCCTCTAGTGACATGTCAAGTAATATCAGTGATGTCATGATGAACAGAAGGCTCATTCTACTTCTCTAATAATCCCTCTTGTTCATACTTGTAGACTATAAACCAAAACCCATTTTTCTTCATTAATCTCTTTTCACCTCTTAGCTGCATCTGTATGTTTCAGCATTGGTGTCAGGAGTGCATTCTGAAATAATCTTCCCGATGTTTCGACTCCTGTCCTGCGCTGGTCTGGGGCTCTGAAAGGACATGATTCTGGTTTCTCATCAGTCAGCCACCTGCTGAGAAACTGGCAGCTGAGAGGGCCTTGTTGTTGTGCAAATAAACTAATGATTTATGATATTAGGAAGAGCAGGAATGCTGTTAACTGCTTCTTTCAGGCTCAGTTTCTCTATGGTGAATCTTTTTTCCCGTCTCTTCACTTTTTTTCCTCCTCTTCTTCTCCCTTTTTTATCTGTGTCTTTTCATAGAGGAAAAATTTGTTTGACACCAAAACTATCAAGATAAATTATGTGGAAATTGAGATGTTAAATCTAGTACAACTTCAGCTACAGATTATGGCACTTGTGTTCAATGAATGACCCATGTGTTCTCTTCCATTTCTTAACTTTTAAAACTCTAGGACATTTAACCCCGCAGACTATACGGAGTCTTCTGCCACTGATGGCTTTGGGACAAAATCAGAGATTTGGGAGACTGGTCAGAATGATGGAGATGATGGAACTGGTAAGATGCTTCAAGAAGTGGAAGGATTGGAATGAAGATCTGTTGCAAATTGCGGGGAGAATAGCCATTCTGTTAGTGTTTAGTTAACTTCTGAAGTTGTGAATACATCTCACATGACACAGTGCATTTTTATAGCTTAACTCCTACCTGTGTGCAGAGCACATGCTATAGTCTGAGTACCTCTCTGCTTAGAATGAAAGAAAGGCAATTTGCAATTTTTAAATTTTAGTACTAACAATCCCTTGAGTGACAAAGGGATTGGAAGAGTTATTGGAAGAACCTTGTATGTGAAGAACTATGTAGATATGTTAAGTCCTTCTTAAGAGTTCACCTAATGTAGTTAAGGAGTATGAGACTTACTGAAAGGGCATGTTCCATGGACTTTGGACAGTAGGGTGTGCATATCTAAACAGAAGAAGAAGCAGAAGAAGAAGAAGACAAAAAATTTAACAAATATGGATCCACTCGGTGACACTGGGATGACTTTGGAAGCCCCACCTGGACAATGCAGGAGTGTAAGGATGAGAGTCTTTGCCATGGAGGAGAGTTCCAAGATCTGCTACCATTGAAGAGAAGAATTATTAACTAAAGCATGAGTAGGTACTTGAGTGGAAGCCAAAAGAGCAGCCTCCCTGTCTGAAGATTAGAGGCAGTCATGAAGTTTCAAGTGTGAAGTAAGCGTTCCCACCTAAGGCAAGAGACAGACAAAACTTGGAAAGGAACCTCTTTCCATGGTGATTAAGAAATGGAGAAAGTGACTGCTTGTCTGTAATTGGGAAAATGAGCGACCTTGCTGCTTACCATGTTCTGTGACAGGTGATGAAGACAAAGGAAGACATTTGTCATAATGGAGAAGTTCTTGTTTCTTACTGTCCACACTTGGGAACCGCTGAGCAACAGGAGATTGATTTTTTTTTAAACCCCAGCAAAGGGTAATTTTTCTGATCTCTTCAGTGCTGAATCCTTCTCAGATGATTTTTTCATCAGCCCCTGTGTCACATGTGGAAGGAAAAGACTGATACTCAAGGCCAGGGCATGCTCTATTGAGCTCTGCTGTGACCTGCTTGAGATGCAGCGTTCATACAAGCCATTTTTTATTTCACCAGAGAAGACAAAAAGAGGCTTAGAGTTTAGGAGAGCTTATTAGGCAGCTGTCTTGTCACTGAGTGCCTTCTTAGGCCAGTGTGGGAGAGTGGCCCTGGGTGTATGAGTGGTTATTGAAAGAGTGCTCTTTTGCCCTATATGGCACCTTTCCATTGAGTTACTTCTAAACTGACTTGGTGCTATATTGCTAAGAGAAATTCACTTTTTACTTTCACTCATGTTTCACTCAAATAAGTTTATGAAATAACGAGTTATAAGGACACCTAGTGACTTGAAAATTCCCCTAAGAATACTGATGCTCTTGTTTGCTTAATGGTAGCTGACGACAAGGTATGTTGTCAAAAATAGAAGTTAAAGAAAAACTTAATAGAAAGATGTGAGGACCAGAAGTAAAAAATTCACTGGTTGTAAATTAATGCAACTGTAAGGCTGCAGCTTACAAATGACTTTGACTTGTGCTCTGCTTCCCAAGGGAGCTCCAGTGTTTTGTGTGTTGCTCTGTGCTAGCTCTGGGTACCTTCATGTACCTTCCCTATTGCAGCCTCTGCTCCTTCTTGTAGGCATCTCCTCAGCCTTCAGTAGTGGAAGAATTCTGCAGAGGAATAAGAGTATCTTGGTGTGGCTGTCTGTTCCCTGAGGGGTGTGAGTGTGCCTACATGAGGGGTTTACTGCTAAGCAAACAGAATGGTGCAAATTCAAAGTGTAGTAGTTGACATCTGGAACTTCTTCTTGGATGTCAAGCATGGGGTGGTTGTTAGGCTGTGTCTCTGGAAGAAGAAGGTGTGAGAAGGCATTTGGGAATTCTCTCTGGTCTCATGAAGTAAGTGGCTCCTAGGGCTATGAGTGAGTGAATGTCATTGTGGGATGTTCCTGCAAAATCATTTGGTTGGTAGAAATTTAAAGTAAACCAGTTTACTGTGAATGTTGATTTTGGTACCTTTTTGCTGCTAATCATAATTTCAGTGCAAATGGAAAAGGCACCATGACTGACAAAAAAAGAAAAAAAAAACCTCTGTTTATGTCTACAGGAAAAGTGATTTATTTTGCAGTGTTTCTTCTTCAGACAAGTGGTAGAAATGTCTGAAATAAGTGTCTGAAAAAAAAAGAAATCATGTCTTTAAAAAGAGTAGACTTTAAAACTGATTCCTTCAGTTTTGTCCAAGTGGGAAGGACTTCATACCACGCGATAGTTTCAAATTCATCTTGAGGATTATTAAAGGAGGCTGCAGCTGGGGTAGCTGTTTCCAAGCAGAAGAGAGAGTCCTGGGAAGGACGATGGAAGCAGTGGTAGTGGGAAAAAGTGGCAGACAATATGTGGGGCTGGAAGCAGGTTGTACTGCTGGTGATTTGGGTTGTTAATCACAAATACCAGTTTTTGATTCGTTTGTTTGCTTTTTATTTTTCACATTAGTTTAGAGTGTTGTGTTAGGTACATATCAACAGTCCCAGTAATGAGCAATTTAACAATATGGAGTTCCTAAAAGATTTGAATGAGGGTGATATATGGATGGAAATGCATAAAACCTCCATTGTGCTAGTGAAGAATGTCAGATAAGGCTATAAACAGAGGAAGGGCAGGATGGAAATCCCCCTCTTTATTCTTCATTACCCAGTCCCATTTCATCTTTCATCTAAAAAGAAAGAAAACAAAATGAACTTGGAAAATTGGTGTCTTTCATTTGTAATTATTTTAAAAATGAGGCAAGTGGGCAGCTACCTGGAGAACCAAAACCAATTTGCTCATAAAAATGTTTTCTGAAGGCATCATGCAAATATAAACTTTCTGTGGAGTTCTGAGCATTTACTAAATGTTATCTCTTTAAGCCAGTGCTGGGAAATTACCAAAATCATAATTTTCAATTAAAAAGAAACATACTCTTTATTTCAAACATGTAGGGGGCCACACATGTTCACTTAAAGTGTTCTAGAACCTGTTGTGCTGACTGGTTGCAGATTCCAGAGAAATTACAGTAGCCTGAATGAAAGCTGTATCTAGCTGTACCATGATGTGATCCTATAGATAAATTTGCTGGTACTGTGGAGGGAAGGTTTAGTGTCATTGATTGAAATAGGAAGAGAGTATAGGACAAATCTGTAATGGTTCATACCATTTAACTGAATTATATTCCAAATAATTCAGCATCAGTTTCCTTTCATCCTAATTTTTGTAGAATTAATGTGCAACTGAGAGGCAAACAGAAGGTACAGCTGGGAGGAAGCAAGAAGACCAGTCCTCATCTGAAAGGGAATAAACTTGAACTGTGTGATGAGTATCTCCTTAAAGGCATGCAGAGTGTTCAGGCTCTTCTCTTCCTTGTAATGTACGTGGCAGTGGGAGATCCTAAGTGACAAATCATAGCAGTTCTTACAAATTGTGTTGGAGTTGATCGCTTCCCAAAATAGGTTTTAAGAATGACCTATATTCTGTTAATTTACTGGTACTCCTACTTTCATAGGGTTTCATAAATATAAAAGAAAAACTTCATTATCTTAGTTGTAAGCCACCTTAAATGATTCAACTGAAGATGACAAGAAACAGCCTTACTCTGGTGGGGAAGGGCTTGTGTAGCTTAGAAGTTACAAGGAAGTTAGTTTTGTTGTTACAAGGAAGTTGTTTTGGTTTTGTTGGTTTTTTGGTTGTTTTTCTTTTTTTTTTAAGGAAACCTTGCAAGTACACCAAAATAAAATTAAGGGGCTAATACCTATGGTAGCTTATTCAAAAAAGGGAAAAAACCAAATAGTGTGACGCAAAGTGAGAAAAATAGCTGAAGACCTTGCAAAAGCATGTCATATACATTTTATTGGCTTCTTAACTTTTTAAAAATGAGCTTGTTAAGAAGGGAAACAGGAGAAAGTCACAGATAGCCTTTGAAGTGGAAGCTGGTGTGACAAGGATCCTTGAAAACACAAAAAATAATTTCACTGGAAAACAGGGAACACTAAATTGTGATCCTTTGTGAGGCTGGGGGTTAAATGTTGTGACAAGGGTATATGGAGCTGCAGTAATGCCAAGGTGAATTTTGGATTAAGAGGAAATTGGTATGCTTGTGAAATCCAGTTTAGGATCTCATGAACAGGAGGAAGGCGTTAGCAAACTTGATTTAATGTAGAGGAGAACAGTAAAATAACTGCTGCTGGAAGGACTGAGTGCAAAGGTAGGGTTCTGCTAAGCATTTATAAACTTACCCACTTGAATAAATAAAAAGGGTAAGAGTTTGTATTTAGAAGGGGAGTAAAGGCACAGAACTTATGTTCATAAGTAGGAGGAACAAATAAATGTTTAAACCGAATGTAAGAAAAATGTCCCAAGTGTTATTCCAACCAGGTTTGGTCTCCTGGCAATAGTGGTGAGTGCTTAGGAGTTGGGCTTGTATTGTCTGAGCACCTTTTGGGTTTGTTTTAGCAGACTCCCAGCTTAGTCATTAGAGTTCTGGCACCAGCACAAGGTTTGTCTTCTGCACAGGCAGGCTTTTCTCTGACTGACAGGAGATTATGTGTAAGCAAGGCAAACACTTGCATTTATTTGAAGAAGAAATATTAGAGAAGAGTTCCTGTTTTGGCCAGGGGAAGGAATGAAAATCAACTGTTTCTTTACAAACTACTGCTTGCTGGGCTTTTCCTCCTTTCCAAAATTGCTATGGAAATGTGTGTATCAGTCTAGAAACTTGAGGCATTGTAGTAATTTAGCTGTGCTCAGATGTGATTATTAGCTATTTTGCAGGAGGATTTGTAACCTCCTGATTAGGGAGAGTATGGTAAAATGTGAGCACCAGATGTTTTGGGCAACTTCATAAAGCTCTGCAGGACCAAAATGGAGCAGATGTTTCTTGCTCAGTACCTGCCAAACAATTTTGGATTCCAGGGTATAAACTTGTGCCTTCTTCCCTCTGTGTGTGTGTATTTTTTCTCCTCACTGCATTAGTGCCATTTGACCTTCCTCTGCCCAAGATGCTGCTTGGTAATGTGTACAAAATGTTGCACTAATGTAGTGATGACATTCGTAAAGACTAGATTTGATGTCTTTGTGGGGCTTTTTTTCTCTAGTAACATGTCTGACAGAATTCCTGATTAAGTAAAAGGAGATGATTACAGCAGGAGTTCTTTTGCTTTTGTACTTGATCAAAGGCAGTGGTAGCAGGAACTTTATTGCTGGTGTTTTCTTTGCTCATGGTTGTGGTGTTTAAGTGAAGGCTCTGGTTGTTGCTGAGGTAACCTTCCCTGTGCTTAAGCTGCTGGGCTAGACCTTCAGTCTGTTTATTGCTCTTGCATGTCTGTGCCTGCTGTTTCCTTTAGAAGGGACAAGGTTTTTGCATCTATAGGATTGTTTCCTGTGGTCTTCCCATTGCTCCATGGTGTTCTCTGTGCTCTGGTGTACACCAAATAAACTCTGCCACAATTTAGGGGAAGAAGCATTTTGCAGCTACAATGGAAGTTTATTGACTTCAGTTGCCATTATATGAATTATGTAAATTAAAAAATAAAATTGCTCTATTGGGTCCAGAGGCACAGCTTGGAACTGGAGTTTGAGTATATGTGAAGTAGGGTTATGGATGTAGGAATATATGGCTGTTTTTTATTCTGTAAGAGTTTGTGCATGAAACTGGGACATCCCATGGGAGGGTTGAGTAACCTTCCTAAATGTCCCCCCCTAATTGGGGATGTAAGAGGAAGTTTTTTGACTGTTTGGGATTAATCACTGGTTGCAGGCACATGTTTGTGCAAATTATGTCAGGTATCACGGGCTAAGAAATTCCTGCAATCAGAAGTTATAGAAAGGGGGAAAAAAACAAGCACCTCCCAAAATTTTAAACCTGCACATACATTTTTCTAGCTTCCCAGCCAACATCTCCTCGCTTTGTGTTTCACTAATAATCCTAAGAATCCTAAAAAGGATTGATTACAAGGCAGAAGGGCTGAAATATGATACTGTGTTTTTAGCTTGTAACTGTTTCCTTTTCTTCCCCAAATTACAATAGGAGCATGGAAAAACTCAATAGAAGAGTGGACAGCAGAAGAGTGGAATGAAGACGTAAGTTCACCTTCTTGGGTAGACTGATTGATTATTTACCCTTTTCAGAAATTTGTGTTATCTTCAATAACTAAGCATTCAAAGTAATACTTTGCTGTATGCGTGCAGTATTTCTGTGTTAGTTTCTGCAATTCCTATTTAAAATAAATATATTCGGATAAGCTTATATTTTAAATAAAATTGAATCAAGAAATACTGGTTTATTTAGGTGAGTGACCAATACGTAGATTACAAAAACTAAATTTTTATCTGAAGTTAAGCTTTTGTGAATTATAGTTCTCCACTGCTCGGTGCTGGTGGGTGTTAACTGCATACTTCCTCCTCCTATTGTGTTGGGGTTTAAAGCCATACTATCACAAGACTTTTATGTAATTAGGTGTTGAAGCTTCCTCTCAACTTCAGAATCCTCACTTGACGCTTTTTATTTAAAATCTGCATAATTGTGCCATATAGTCTGATCTGTTCATAATGTTAAAAAAAAGGAGCTAGTAGTATGCTGAAGCACTTAATTGCTTAATTTCTATTGTTACTTCACAGAGCGATGTGTTTCTTCTTAGTGTTTAGTAATATAACAATTTCAGTCCTCCTTTGCTATCAGGAAAGAGATGTCTTGTCTGCAAAGCACTTGCCATTTGTGATCATCATGTGTAAAAATCACATTTATGATTTAAGTGTTTAGTTATTAAAGCTTAAGCAGTTCAGAAGACAAATGAGACAGCAAGAAATATGGAAAGGAAAATATTGCTTTTAAGGAGCTTTTAGTCTATAGAAATATCCATTAATTCAAGTTTATTTTTAGTGGAGTAAGATTGCCATCCCTTTTGCCTCCTTGTGTCATCTATGGCATGCCAGTGTTATCCCTAGAAGTGTGTGGGTGTTTCCTGCAACAGTTACTAAAACTCTGTCCTTACCTAATGAGAAGAATTTAAAGAATTTAAAGAAACTACTAAAATTTCTCAGTTTTCTCAGTTACTGCCATCAAAAGCTGGCATCTCCTTTCAAAATTCTGTTTCTGCAGAATCTGCTAGAGGTAGATGGCAGTGAAAATTTCTGTCCTTGTTTCTCAACCTTTGCTGGTACAATACAGCATTGGGAGAATGGGAGGGGTTTGAGCAATGCTGATGAAAGATAGAATTTTAAAAAATTAATAGTAATAATTAATAGTAATTTGAAGATGAATCTTACAATAGCAGCAGATGAAATCTCTAGCCTGTTGTTAACTTCTATTAATTTTAGCATCCTGGAAAGAGTCATGTAACTTTGAATAAAATATTGAGACATTAGCCCAAACCATGCCTGGGGAAAATATAACAGAAAAATCGATTGATCTGGTTTAACAAAACAAAACAAAAAAGGAAAAAAAGAAGCTTAATAATATAGCTTGTGCCATTCCATGTAGCTTTATGGAAAATAAATCCACTTCAAATAAACCTGTCCAAAAAACACTAAAAAGTCTTTAAGTAAACTATGCATCAAGTGTGAAGGTAGAGTATGTCCTTGAAAGAGATTTGATCTACATCTTTTGTTCCACAATTAATTACATGTTATCACAAAACATTGTAAGTGGATTAAATTATGCCTTTCAGATTTTGTCAAATAAGTCTTGCAGGAGAACCCTTACTGAAAACGGGCCTTTCAAGAACTTCAAAGGAATTCAGTCCCAGGCCAGATGCCAGTTAGTGTCTTTAGCAATGATTTAGAAGTTAAAAAAAAAAAAAAAAAGTCACTACTGAACAACACATGTGGGAAATCCAAAAAGTATTTTAACAGCAATTGAATGTAAGCCAGCCATGCAGAGAAATCTGGGCTTGACCAGCTCAAATGAAAAATGCCTTAATATAGCCAAATGTCCATTTATTTTATAGAAATGTAGACACACCTGCAGAAAAAGGAGCCGTTTTCTGGAAAGTAGCAAGTGAAAAAATTTCAGGATTGTATTGCATGATGAACAGCTCAGCATGATCTCCTAAAGGTCTGATGCTCTGACAAAAAAACAAAACAAAAAAAACAAAGAAAAAACCCCCAAACCAACCAACCCAAAAAAACCCACCAAAAAAAAAAAAAAAAAAAAAAAAAAAAGCTCTGGTAGCCTTTTTGCCTTTAGGCACTCTTCCCTGTCTGTTTATCACTCTTGATTTATATTTATGTAGACTCTCTGGACTCCCCTGATCTTGATTCTGAAGCACTGCATCCAAGTTTTCATTGGGTTTTTAGTTTACTGAATCTGAAAAGGTTATGTTATTAGCATATAATGTGTGTTGGTTTTAGTGTAGCAGCCAAAGGCATGATGTGGACCTTGTGGCTGGCAAATGGAGCTCCATCTTTAGAAGTATAGTAATCAACTCTAGCAATATGCCTGGTGATTAAAACAACAGAGGAAGCTGATGTATTTGCTGCCTGCAGAGAAAGACCAGGTGTTTTTCTGAAGAAATTTGTGTTTGAATGTGGTGGTTCCTAGTCAGATACAAGTTACTAGCAAGTGGCTGAAATTTGATGTTGTTTGACCTGAGAAGGGTTAGATTTTTGCAATAGTCCTCTGTGATATATACATTTAGTAGTGTGTATTGAGCAAATATAGTAGGTTGTCAGAGTGATCTTAAATAGAATGGAAGTTATTTGCAGTGAAAATAGAATATTGTATTCTGTTAGGGGGTTATTCAGGGCATTTTATTCTCCTGGCCAATGAAAAATTAATTTTAACTAGAGAAACTGTCAGAAAGGGAGAAATAGAATACATACAAGTTGTTAGAAAGTGAACGGAGGCAAAAATTTTCTGTACAGTATTGGTAGTCTTAGTTTTATTTGTAACAATTGCAACGCTTTTTAAAATAAGAGAGAAAAAATTTGAGTAGGAAAGTAGGAAAAAATATGTTTTTGGAGCCGCATGTGAATTTATATATCCTTACTTTGAGTACATCATATCAAAACAGCAATAAAGTTTTGTGATTTCTGATTCATTGGTGTTTTTATGAGGATGCTGGAGTGTATTTTCCTGTCCTTACCTATCAATTGGCCGTAGTAACTGGTAGCTGGTTGTTAAATATATTGTTGGCTTGGTGATTGGAAAATGATTTTTATCATAGGAACAGGAACTGAAAAGCACAGGCTTTTCACTGCAGATGGAGAAAATACCCTTGTGAGGCTGATGTTTGCAAATATTTAATGACCATTCATTCAGTTCTGGGGAAATGCCAGAACCTCAGTGAAAGATTTGTAGTGTATGGTGAGCATAAATAACTTTGTTGTGAGCCTATAATACTCTTCCTAAGAAATACTAAATATATGCTGCATAATAAAACTTTCAGCTGATGCACAAAGTATGTATTTTGAGAAATGCTGTAGAATTTGCTGAATTAAGTGCCTGATTGAAGCTTATGGCTACAGGGTGTAGTGTGTACCTCAGTGTAGCTGAGCTGATAGCTGGAGACTTTTGTTATGCCTGCCCATTTCTTTCAAGAGAATGTTTCCTCTTTCATATGTCAAACGTGCTTTTGCATTGTCACAAACATCCTCAGATGCTTAGTTTCCAGGATTCATAGATTATGTGAGTGCAAGACACTTTTGACATTAAAAAGAATTTAATATTTAATGGAGAGATATCAGGACGTTGGCTGCTGCTCATGAAATTAGCTGACCTCCTTGAGCCAGATAATGGAGGAGTCCTGTAACACTACCAGAAGTACAGTACACATTGAGTAAAAATTAACTCAAACATTGGGGAAGGCCTGAACAATAGAGAAAAAGCTTTCTTCATTGGAAATGTGGCTGAGTCTTAGTTCTTTGTTTTGGTCAGTGCATAGAATGGTGTCAGGACAGAACTGTGTTCCAGAAAGATGGGACTGAAATGTGTCAGGAAAGGGAAAGAGGCAGAGTTAGGAACTGTGGTGGTCCTTGTTTTTTTCATGACAGAGTTTGTTGCACAAAAGTGGGTGCTAAGGGAGGGTACCTGAAACATTTCAACTTTGCTTCCAAGTTGTGAATGATTGCTCTCTACTCAGCCCTTCTGCATCCTGCTTAAGTTAAGTGTTTCTTAGGGGAATCCTGATCAGATGACTGTGTTCAGGGATATACATGTTTTCAGTAGAGGTGCCCATGGGGTGCCAGGTGGAATTGTCCTATGCCCATGATGTCCTCTAAACTGGGTTGCTGGCAACATACACAATGAAAAATGCATGAGTTGTATTCAGATATCACATTCCAAGGAGATTCTTTGGGACTGTTTGAGCAGTGTAATTGTCTTTTAGTCTAAATACAAAGCAAAATCAGAGGAATTCAGGGTGATTTTCTGCAAATTTAATTTAAAATATAACCACTATATGTTCATATATTTAACTTGTTAAACCTAGCCTGTATTGACATGATGTATTGTTGTTTGCAAGTGTTCCTGTCAGTAGAAATTAATTAACCCTAGGAAGCTGTAGCTGTTTACTATTTTTTAAAAAAGAAAGCTATTAAAACAAACAAACAAAACCCAACAAAATGAAAAGCAAAAAACGTAGCAACCAGCCCCCTACAAAACAAAATCACTCTCTTTCCTTCCAAAATCCCCATCAGCCAGCTCCTCATCACAGTTGCCTGTGCAAGTATCTGTCTTTTCTGCACTGGATGGTCTGACTAGTTATACCAATATGAGCAGTTACATGGTTCTCCCTTTTTTTATTGTTTTCAAACCCATGCTCACAGAGCAGTCAGTTGAAGAAGTTATTGCTGCCCCTGGCAGAAATGCTAAGAAGCAGCCCTGAGAGCTGGTTCAGTGTACAACCTGAGTGCAAACCTGCATCTGCTGGTAATGTGAGCTGGAGTGTAACACACAGGGATACCTGAAATGAATGGGAACAGAGCAGTGTGTTACATTTCTGCTACAGGATTTATCAGAGCTGCTGTATGGAGTCCTAAATTATGTCTGTACAAGGTGCCTTTATACTGATGATATACCAGCTGTCATTCTCATCACTTTTTACTGGTACATTTTTCAGGTGATTCCTTGCTCCAGCTGTTGTAGCATGGTATATCACATTGGTGGTATGCTGTTGTGTGCATTCAGCAAGTCAGATTTCCTAACACTTTAATAAAATTGGTACTCAGTTCTGGGGAGAAGACTTCACTGAAGTTTGACTGTGGTTTTTGTCTCAAGTGGAGCTGTGGCATAACTGGTTGTATTTGGCTTGACTTCTTTAAAGTGTACGACCAAGGTGGACTGTCTGCAGGTGTTGCAGCAGTGAAATGTGTATTAAAATGCTCCCTCTGCTTATCTTTTTCAGCTTTCTGAAACAAAAGTCTTCACTGCTTCCTCTGTTCCAGCTGAGAATCATGTGACTGCTGGGCAAAAGTAAGTTCTTTTTCCACATTTTCCTCCTACCTTAAAAACTTTGTTTTGGGAGGCAGTGTTAGCTTCCACATGCAAAAGGCTGAATAAAACACAGGGCAGCCCTAGTCATGGATTTGTCAAGCTAATTTCAAAATTGCGAAGGGGTTGGTTGCAAATTTTTGGTTTTCTGGGTTCCTGACCTATTATTTACTACACAAGTGGATTCAAACTTGCCAAATTCACCAGCATAATACTGAGAAAACCGTGTCTTCCCCACAAAGACTGCTTACAGTGAGGGACAAAAGTAGCTGGCAAGAACAGTTTTTTGATGTTGAAAAGGAAGTTCTGGCTTTGCTGTCTAGAAAATGGAAAGCCTGCCCCTGTGGGTGCAAAAAGTGTTGAGGATGTAGTGCTTTGACAAATGTTTTAATAGAAAAGCTTGTGTTGGCAAGTAGGTGAATTTCTTGGTACATGTCAGTGTTACTTGACTTAACTCATGATGGGGGATGAGTTTGCATATATGAGTTTTGGAACCAAAAATATGGAAAAAAAGAAATCATTGCCATTGATGAGGTGGAGTTAGTTGCCTGCAGTAGCCTCAGCTCCCAGGAGAGAAAGTTAAAGTTGTGTCTTGAAGCCCTAGGTAGTTGTATACCATGAGTTGTAGTGGTCCCAGACATCCTGATACAGGATTACATCCTGTAATCCAGACTGCAGCAAGATTTTCTTTATAAGATGGATGTGACAGGGAGAAGGCATCATGTCAAGTTTGTCCTCAGTTTTATGTTCCTGTGCTTCTTAATGCTTCTCATCCTGCTCAGGTATGTGTGGTAGAGTAACTCTGGCAGTGTGCCTACTGTCTGAGAAACTTAGCTTTTATTTCTGCTGATCCTCTGCCTTCCATGTCATCACATAAGTCACTCAATTGCTGCTTGGGGGACTTAATTCTTTGCAGTCCTCATGTCCTGTGCAGAGATGGGACTTGGATCTCTTGCTCTTTTTAAAGGGATAGTATGATATTCAGAGAATGTGGATTATCAATATATGTAATGGGCTTGCAGGCAGGAACCACTTAAGCATGACATCTTTTATGCTGTGTTCAGTTGTGTGGTTAGATTAATCATATTGGTTATTTATGTGATACATGATGTTATAAATTTGATGATGTTTGAAGAAGTAATTTAGATTCTAACTGTAGTGGAAGGTTTCAGCTGGCAGAATGTTACTTTCTGGCAAAAATATTCTGCTTCTTAGTATGGCAGACAAGCAATATTTGAAAAACTGTTGATCATTAATAATTCTGTTTCTGATGTGCAGCATCTTTAGTATCATTAGTCCTTCATTTCAGTGCAGCCCTGTCATCATGGTTATTTCAGCCAAACTTTGCTTGTTCTTACAGCATTGATCTGGTTACACTGATTCAGAAGCCTGTGAATTCAGCCCAAGATATAGAAGGCAATTCATTTGAGGCTCCTCAGCAGCAGACCTTTGGCCAAGCCCTAGTCTTCACAAATTCTCAACACAGCACCCAGATGGCATCAGGAACTGGCAGCTCCAGTGCTGTAAACTCTTATTCTCCTCAAAGTCTGGTAAAATTATCTTACAGTTTTTTAATATTCTTCATGAGTGAATATTTCAGGCTAAAAGTTTTCCAGTACCAAACATGTAATTACATGTTTTAGTATTTATAAAACTCAGGTTGTAGGTATTGGAAGAATGAAATCAAGAATTCTGTTACTTCCATTCACAGATACACACACACATTTTTTTTTTCTTGTTTTGCTAAGTAGTTGTTTCTTGATTTACATGAAGTTCTTGGATTAATTTTTGAGCAGAGAGTAGATGCGTTTACCACATGCTGATTTAGGATGAAATAATTTGTTTATAGTGAAGAGTTCTATGCCAGAAAATTACAATGTGTTATTCCAAATGACTGCTTTTTGTGGAAACCTGCCTATTTTTTTTTAGTTGATTGTGAGGGCTTGAAACTGAGCACTTATATTTATTCTCTGAAAGTCAGTGCAGCTGTTAGTAAATACATGCTGTTCTAATATATGCTGTTGGTCATTTGTTAGTAATCTAAGTCTGAAGAGGTTTTATTTGCTGCCAAATAGCAGCTGTAGGCATTGAGCCTATGGTTATGTTCAAATTACTTATTAAAATAATACTTCACTCCCCCACATTTTTTTCTTTTTTTTTATCTTCTGTTTTTTTGTTTTTTTTTTTTTTTGTTTTGTTTTTTTTTTTTGTTTTTTTTTTGTTTTTTTTTGTTTTTTTTTTTGTTTGTTTTTTGTTTTGTTTTGTTTTTGTTTTTTGTTTTTGTTTTTTTGTTTTTTTTTTTTGTTGGTTTGATAGTCTGCAGTTCTTTGCTCTGGCTTTGGAGAACTTGGAGCCTCTAAACTGACAAACTCTACTGGATCCCAAATCTTGGAGCAGCTGAAATCTCCAGGATTGGGTCAGTTTACCTCCCAACAGAACATGAGTAGCTCTACGACCACTACCACAACTACCACATCGTCCTGGGATCTAAAACCTCCCATCACTCAGTCCTCAGTCCTCAGTCAATTTGGTAAGTGCTTTGACACAGCTTTCTCTCTTCCTACCTCTATTAGCCTGAAGTATTTTTAATGCCAATGGTTGTTTTAAAACTACCTTTATGAAAAACATTTTACAAAAATTGCAGTTCTATTAAGCAATTGGTTACAATGTTCTAAGAGTTACACTTTTTCACTACTGCTAGGCCTTATTGGGTGTATCACAAACTAAAGTTTCAAAAGACTTAAGCTTACCCATGGATGTAATTGCATTTTTAGAAACTGTTGAGCCTTCATGTAATGACATCTTTGAATATTTAAGTGGAACTTTGGTGTGACACTGTTTCTCAGGAATATATATACATATATACATATATCAACCTATGTATATATGGAGTATACTTACTTCATTGTGCCTATGCTGCTCCTAGCTAAGGTTGTACCATTTTTTTTCCTCCCAGATTTTTCTCTTCTATCCATTTCAAGAATTTTGAATGAATACTAAATAGTTCTTCATAATATGCATCACATCTCAGTGTTCTTTTCCTACTGTGCTGAGGATGATGCAGGCTACCCATTTTGGACTATAATTTTGGTTATAATTATATGGTATTTTCATTTAATTGTAAAAAATTAATAGAAACAGTAAAAATTATACAAACTTGTTTTTTGCAGTGTAGTTCCTAGCAGTACTTTTACTGTGAAGGGTGATAGCTCTTGTATCTCTCTCACACATTTTTATATATGTTTCCAGACAGATAAGCAGACAGTTCAGTAGCAGCTGCACTCTTTTGCACACAGCAGTTCTGAAATACAGCTTACATACATTCTAATGTACTTTACCCACTTAATAAGAAAGCCTTCACATTGCAAATGCTGTGGGTCTCTTGCAGTTGTTGACCAGTGCTCTGAGCCACTGCTGGGCTTTCGAGCCTGAAAAATACAAAGGGGAAAGACTTAAAAAAACTAATGTCCAGTGTCTCTTGACTTTCAACTACATCTAGATTGGAGATGACTCCCTGTTTGTCTTGAAAATCTTCTCTTTTGTAGGAGCAGGAAATCACAGCTCTTAAGTACCTCTGAATTGCATCACCTGACCCCTTGGAAGTAATCACAGTTTATCATCAGATTTAATTGCAGTGAAACTTAGAGAATCATAGGATGGGGTGCTTGATCATAGGATCATACAATTGCAGTGTTTTATTAAAATAATCTGTGACAGTTTTTGAAGCCTAATGTGTGATATAGGTGGCTGTATAGATAAGTTTGTCTTCCTATTTTTGAAGAAGGCTAAAGAATACTTACCCATTGCTTTTTATTTGATGTTAAAAAGTACCAGTGTTGGTGTTGTTGCAGTGATGATGTTCAGTGTGAAACTTGTGTGAAAATCATAGCTGTTGAGTGTGTCAACTCACCCAGATTCTTTCATTGAGCAGAATTGTGAAGAGCAAAGTTTAATGCTTTGATTTTGGTATTTGTTTTTCCAATGCTGACCAGACTTTAAATCCCAGCCTGAACCATCCCCAGTTCTGAGCCAGCTCACCCAGCGACAGCAACAACAAACACAGACAGTTACTGTTCCTCCTCCTGGGCTGGAGTCTTTCTCCTCACAAGTAAAACTCCGAGAGCCATCTCCAGTAGACACCTCTACAGCTGTCAGCAAAATGTTACATCTCCCCACTGTATCTATGGATAACCAGGCAGTGACTGTCCATCACACCCATCAAAAACACATAAAACCACCGAAACGGAGGATAACTCCAGCATCCAAAGTGAGTAACTTAATGGTGGCTTGTCCTGAGTAAATTTCTAAAGGATTTGTGTCAGAAATGGTATGGTCAGCAAGAGTAAGTCAGTGCTTCCCCCTCTACGAGGCACTAAGGAGGTCATATCTTGAATACCATATCCAGTTTTAGTCCCCTCACAACAAGAAGGGCATTGAAGTACTGGAGCATGTCCAGAAAAGGACAACAAAGCTGATTAAGGGTCTGGAGAACACGTCTTATAAGAAGCAGCTGAGGGAACTGGGTTTGTTTAGTTTGGAGAAGAGGAGGCTGAGGAGATTCTTTAGTGCTTTCTACAACTAACTGAAAGGAGGTTGTAAGTAGGAGGGTGGGGCTGGTCTCTTCTCCCACATAACAAGGAATATGATAAGAGGCAATGCTCTGAAGTTGGTGCCTGGGGAGATTTTAAGTCCAAAACACATCGATGTAGTCTTTTGCAAGTACATATCTGTTTTCTCTGTGTGAAAAAATACTTGCAGAGTGATTTAGGCTAAATGCAAATGGACACAGGCTATTCTTTTATATTGTAGACTGATGTAAAGAATCAATGAATTAATTTCAGGTTACAGGGGTTTAGTTAATTTATGTGACATAAACTGGTGGGTTGTCACAGATCTAGGTAGGAGCAAAGGCTGGGGCAGTAACTGAGCAAGCCTGTAGGTAAGGGAGGAAAGGGTTTCAGTTACTGATATCTTTAATACAGATCGTGCATGCAAAGGAATTATGGCTTTTTTTTTTCTCCTTTAAGATTCCTGCTTCTGCAGTGGAGATGCCGGGATCAGCGGATGTAACAGGGTTAAATGTTCAGTTTGGAGCTTTGGAGTTTGGATCAGAGCCTGCACTCCCAGAGTTTGGATCAACTTCAAGCACTGAGAATACCATCCAGGCCACCAACAATAGCTTGTACTCAAAATCTATAAAGTATGTGTGAGTTCACATTGTGCATTCTTACATGTCTTCTTTAGAGGTCCAGTTTGTGCCAAAAATATCAAGGCCATGTGGTGACCATGTAATGGGAGGAGAAAGTATGGTGGACTTGTAAGGCTAAGTTCTTCCTATTGATGGCATCTTAAAGAAGAAATTTCTTTTCTAATGATGATTAAAATCTCTCTGGATGGGTTGACATGAAGTTAGAGATGGCACAGTTGTAAATTACCTTACAATAAGCTACACTCTATAGAATTGCTTTCCTGTGTTTAATTGCCCTGATTTTCAAATTTGTTTTCCTAACAACCTGATTCTTTTTAGTTTTGATGCAGGATAGATGTGTGTCAGTAGACTGGCACCAGATGACAGATATAGTGCTCCCATGGGATGAGAGAAGAAGCTCCAGGCTTTTAGTATACAGAAACTCCTGCTGAAATGCTAAAATAGCCAGTGATAAAGGCCAACATACCAGTAACACATTTTTTTCTTCCCCACTAATAACATATCAGCTTCAGTAAAAAGCTTCCTGAAATTAATTCACAAATACCAGCCCAACTGAACTTTCACATGCATTTCTAGTTTTAAAAATTATTTAAGCTGTTTAGAAAGTAAAACACTCCTGCATGTTTAAAAGTATTTTTTCCTTCTTGTTAGAATAGTTCATTCTGGTGGACTCCTGCCATAATATTAGAATTCTATTGTAAAAGGGACTGGGTTCTCATCATACAGCAAACTGTATGGATCTTGTTGTTTAAAAAATGAGAGATTATGGTAATTATTTATCCTGTGAGAGATTAGAAATAACATGACTGAAAAGTGCTTGTGTGTAAACTATTGTTTGGGCTGGTAGGAGGAAGGTGATGTTTGGAAACAGTGATTACTGAGGACCAAGGCAAAATCATGTATTTTTTTTCATCATTAGGTTTCTGGTGTAAATAATGGAGTTTTAACTGCATGTTTAACATAGTTCTAGATAACAGTATGGGAGCTGATATTTTCATGAAGGTGTTTGGGTTACTAAATAATAATAAGTAACTGTTACTTTCTTCAGTGATCCTTTGAATACCTCTTTGCCAATGCCCAATGCAGTACAGGAGTCCACGTACACAACCTCTTCTGTCACCTCTTCCAGTCTGACCTGCTCATCCCAGACCACTACCCCAGTAACAACATCATCCTATGACCAGACCTCTGTGCATAGCAGGATAGCATACCAAAGCTCCATGGCTACATCTGAACCAACCCCTGTGGCAGTTACGGTGAGTGCATTTCAGAATTTCCACCTTTGAAAGAGGTGGAATACTCTTAGACTTGTATTAACTGCTATGTCAGTACTTCTAACTAAGCCAAGGGGTATTCTTAGTTCCTGAGCTCACCATGTTATTTCACTTTTCCTGTTGTGTAGCTGGTTTTGGCTATACTGTTATGTTACACAAAGGCCTCTGATTCTATGGATTTTGTCATCTTAAACTGCTGTTTTGCCTTTTTTTGTAGTAACACTTAAGATGCTGTCTGAGTTTCCTTCTCTGCAGCTCAGCTTTAAAAAAAAGAATGATGCTAATAGCAGTCATGGTATTTAGCTGTAACTTGACAGCTTTTATCCAGAGGTATATTATTCATTAAATTTATGTGGCATCTAGCAAGTGGATACCAGACTTTGTGGCCCCTCCAGCATTACTCTTTTGTTCTATGTAATCACCAGTGGGAATTAGTTTCATGTTTGGCCTAGGCATTGGTCTGGCCTAGGACAGAGAGAATCTCTTGGGAGATCAAAGGCACCTACTCTCTTTGTATATGTATTTTTGTATATGTATATGTACATGTTTTAAACTTGTGAGAGTTTGTAAGTTCAGTTACCTCTGCCCTTTGTTATGTGATGGCTCAGTCACCCTTGTCTTCTGCACTAGCTCACATGTAATGGTGAGAATCAAGCATAGACTTATCCACTTCTGTACTCCAGCATTATCCAAAAAACTACTGGTGCTTCTCAAGTCCTATCTTCCAATGGGAAAAAAAATGGTCTCTCTGTGTAACTTGGATAGTTAAAATTGTGAGTTGCATTAGGTCAAAAACACAACCATTTCCTACATGGTAATTAAATTCTTTCATATGGATGTGAACCTGAAGTTTATGTTGTATGTAGTACTTGGGAAGGTCTTCTGCTGAGGTGAGTAGTGTTGCAGTGTATGGGATTCTTTATGTTCAGGACAACTTGAGACAGCTATAATATGGTTTTAAAACAGCAGTAAAAATTTAATTTTCAGCCTGTTTTGTCGTTCAGTTAAGAATGAATATAGAATTTTGCATGAAGCATGTGTCATTCTGAAAGTTTACTGTACATCTAAGATGATTTATTTGTTTATTTCTTCTTTATTTACAGAACGGGCACGGCAGTGTTAGAACACAGGCAGCTCTTGACTGTAAGTTTACAATGCCTCACTGTGCAGAGGACTTTCTGATCTGTTCTTACTACTTGCTGTGCACATAACTGTAGCAATGGCATCTGGTTTAAGGTTTTGTATTGTTCTCCCTGGTCAATTTTAGGCTGACATGTTTAAGTTTATTTTATACTTGCATAGGATACACTATGCATTGGGTACAGTACTTCTCTAGTAAAACTGAACTAGAGAAGCAGCCTTGTTAAATTTACAAATCTGCTTTGCTGCTGCTTTTTATTTTGAATGTACCTGCCAAAAACTATTTAAAAGAAAATTAAAATAAACTATAAAATTAAAAATTAATGTAAAATTTCATAGTATTTCTTCCAGTTCTGACTTGGGAAGATGCAAGTAACATTTAGCTGTAGTGAAAAAAATTTCAATGCCCCTTTTTTATGGGATGCAGTGCTACTTTTGCCCTGTTAGAAGCCTGTGGGGAATCAGGGTGACTAACAGGGTCCCTCTGCTGGTTAGCTTGCTGCCTTGCAGTGAAGTGACAGTGACACGGTGCTGGCTCTGAAACAGGCTCTGCTGTTATCTTCATCTTGGCCTGTTTCTCATGTGGTATTTTTCTTGTAGCACCACTACAGCTTTCTTGCTGGAGTTAAATTTTCAAGGGCAGCAATGTGACTTAACACGTTTTAGAATTCCAACAATTCAGTTTTAAGTCTGTGCTCCTCTTAAAGATCAGAAAGGTCATCAGTGGGGCAGCCTGTTTCCTTGCTGGTTGGGCTCCTTCCTGGTTTCTTTCCTTGTTTCCTTCCTTGTTTTCTGGCTTTTCATGCTTTTCAAGTTAGTGATGATCCACTGGATAGTGGTCTCTAGTGTGGTATGGAAGCATGTCCCAGAAGAAGGCAGGGCTCAGCTCTTTTTTAGAGTTTTATTGGTGGGTAAGGGTCTCTGATTCCTTATATTACTTTTACAGGACAAGAGATAACTATAGAAACGGGTGGGAATTACATTGGGCAGTAGAGTTGTTCATTGTCTTATTATAGTATAGTGATCCTTTGGAAAGATAAATTTTAAGTCTGTATAGGCTAGAAAGTAGTAAAAAAGCTAAAAATTTTTGTTATCTAGGTCAAATAAAGTAACTCACTATTTGACAACTCTTTAGCCATTAAAAGTGCTTTAATGTTGTGCTCAGTTGTATCCTTTCACTGTAGCTTCTGTTATTCTGATACATTACACATTTGGCTGAATGCTCCAAACTGATAAGTTATATGTGCCCATGTACACCAGTGATCTGTCTTGATCATCAAAGGTGTGGTGTGGGTTGTTGGCATGAAAAGCAGACCTGTAGGTAAAAGTAGATTTGTAAAGTGCCTCAAAAAGTGCAGATTGCTTTTGTTAGTGGAACCAAATGCAAGGAATTTTAAAATAAGGATTGACTTGTAAGGAAAAGGTAGTAATACAGGTAGCGGGAAGTGAAGTGGAGAAGTCTGGAGTTTACTACATGGGTAGCAGTGAAAATTGGAAATCTATTCTAGGTTAAGACCTTAAAGGAAAAAAGAAAAAAAAAAAGTATAGTTCTGTTGCTGTTTGAATTTTCCTTCATAGCCAGGTTGTTTGATACTGTTACTGGCTCTCATTTTTTTGTAAACAAAAGGAAGAATGCTACTGTATGCTGGAATTAGCCTTTGAATGCTTCTTTTTAATTTTTTTTCAGCTACTCCATCTGTTCCAGCACCTAAGACAGAGCCTTCTCCCTCATTACCTTCATCTGGGTCTCTGCCTAGTGTGGTATCCACCACTGCTTCGCTTCTCCCTTCAGCATCACAGCATGCAGCAACGTTGCCCAGTTTGCCTCAGTCCAGTGATTTAGCCAGCAGCTCACTCTCCCAGTTAAGCAGGTACAGTAGTTGTAATAAACTGAAAGAGATTCATTAAATTCTGGAGAAAGGGCACACTTAAGGGTGACATGTGGAGGCTTTCAGACAGCAGGGTCCTCTTTTCTGACATTAACTAGAATTAGGACAGAGATTTAGAAGAGAACAGGTTGTTTCTTGTTGCAGAGTATGAGCTCTGAGCTGCCTCATAATGATAGAGAAGCTGCTCCACTCAGGTTTTTGTGATAAAGAAACAAATTTGTGTTTCAAGAGGCTCTTGCTTCAATCATGCCAGTTAAATTAGCTGAATTGGTTTTTGTCCAAAGTGCCTGTTCTTCGTTTAGTGTTGTATGCTGGATGTCATTCCTTAGCAGTTCATCTCCTAGGTAATTTTGAAATATGGGTTCATTTATATTTGTATTTCCTAAAACTAAACACCAGAAATAATTCCACAGGGAAAGGGTTTTTTCGTTTGTTTTCCTAAGATTCTTCCTTAGTAAACTTCAAAATACCAGATCAGTGTTCCTGAAAGTGTATTCGGGACAACTTAGCTCATTTGATTGTTACTTGAACTTGATCCTCAGGCAGGTTATATCCTGAGGCTTTGGTTGAGTTATGTTTTAGTACTCACCCTAGTACTTTATTTGCTGATGTAAGCAGCTAATTTTATGGGATAGCAGTTGTTTGGTTATGGTTTTTTTCCTGTTTTACAGATAGGAAATGGTTCTCTTATAATACACTAGTGTTTTCTGACTAATAAAATGGGAAATATGTCAAATAATGACTTCTTCAGTTCATACTAGAATCTTCATCTCCTTGCATTTACTTTTTGAAAAGCTGTGTACATCAGTAGAAATTTTAAATGGAGGGTTGATGCTGTTGATACCAAGTGCCATGAAAAGATCATAGAATCACAGAATGGTTTGGACTGAAAGAGACCTTAAAAGTTCTCTAGTTCCAACCCCCCTTGCCATGGTCAGAGACACCTCCCACCAGACCAGGTTGCTCCAAGCCCCATCCAGCCTGGCCTTGAACACTTCCAGGGTACTTGCTGTACCATAAGTTATGTTCTTGACCTTGGATATTGGGTGTAACTTCTTCTAGTGTAGATGTTCAAGAAAAAGTTTCATTCACCTTTCAGGGAAACAGTTAAAGGTATTTTGACAACAGATGAATTTCGGTATTGCTGTTACTACCAGAGATTCCCAGGCCTGTTCATCTAGGGAAAAAGGGTGGTACTAAAGCAGAGTTACTTCTGATAAAGAAGTTATCTGCAGATGTTTTTCACTAGGCCATGCTCTATTTTAACATTTTGCAGTGTATTCATACAACTTAGAACTGATTTTTCTGATCCATCCTCTTAAAGAAGTGGCTTTTGGTGGGGTGTACTGGTATGAACTGGCCTTGATTCAATTGCCAGATTCTGTAGTATGGCTAATTTGGGGGCTTTCACAGGTATTCTTCATATGCAGGTGTTTTTCAGCCCTGTCTTTTCAGAGTGTGTTGAGGGGTTGCCAGACTTATAGTGCAACTACCTTGTAGATCTAATTGTTTGAACTAATGTGGTCCAGCTTAAAATGTCAGAAATATTATAGTCAAAGCAAAGCCTTGCTTCACCTAATTCCTGCCTGTGCCCTGTGGCAAGCAGCAGCAGTTGCTCAGGGAAAGAATGACAAGCAAGCCACGTTTTGTGTTAATCTTCTGGTTTTAGACTTCATATATTTTCTAGTCTTTGCTGTGTAATTCCTGAAGCATCTGGGTTTTTTTCCTAAACATTTAGTAAATTGATAAATACAAATGAATGGGGGTTTAGGTGTTAGCATTAATTGACTCTCTACTTCAATGTTTTTCATCAAAAGATGGTATGGGACAAAATGCCCATGAGGAATGTGTATATATGCACACACGCTTGTACAGAAATGTTTCCTTTAACTGGTGTCTTACTGTGTGCAGGTATGTGAATACACACCAACAGTTTTTATTCTTTAGCTAGTATTTTACTACTTATTGTGTGTTTATATATATGTGTGTATCTGTGTATATATACAAACATATTTTTAAAATAGTTCTTGGAAAAATTAATTTTATTATCTCTTTGTAATTTCTTTACAGCTCACTTTCTAATCATCAGAGCAGCCTCTCCCCTGCCTCAGTGTTGTCTTCAGGCACATCACATGCAGTAAGTCCTGTTTGTATTTCGACAGATGTTAGGCTTATTGTCAGGCTATCTGATGGTTAAGCCCCTTCCTTAAAGCTTTTTGTGTCCCAGAACAAGAGATTTATCTCAGGGAAGAAGTACTGCCAGCCTTCTGGTAGTTAATAAAGTCTCTGCCAGTTGTGATTGTACCTGATCAGGAATATCTGTTACAGACTTTCCAGTCATGTGACTGCAGAGGAAATTTTTGTGCCTATAAGGGAGGATGGAATAAGGAAATAATTTCTTGTAACAAATGTTTTTCTAAAGAAAATCTTTAGAAGTGTCTGTCTGAAACTGCTCCAAAATTCAGATTGTTAGCAGACTCCACTGGAGAGGTTATCTGTCAATAAAGAGGAGGTGGAGTGATACTTAGCATGACAAATGTCTCATGACAGATGATATTAAAAGTTTACCATGTCATATGGATGTCACCTGTGTATGTAATGCCTTTGGGATAACAAGGCATCCTGTGGTGAACACAGAGGCTGCACAAATGAAAATCAGACACTTGGTCTGTGGTGGAGTACTTCTGTGCAGTCCCAGCTGGGGAGTGCAGATAGGTTGCTGCTTTCCTTTATGCCTGTATTTTGGTTTGTAATGCCAACTGCCTGGTGAATATGTAACTTAAAAATTCACACATACCCAAATGTCCTTCTTTACTGTTGTGAAGAATTATTTTGGCTTCTGGGTGTTGTTGACTGTTATGCAAGTGTGATCAGGTTACAGCTAAGGCACTGAATTGTGCTGGTTTCCAACCAGTGAGCCCTTTATCCTGTGTTCCTGTAATGTAGCTGGCCTGCATTTGAGTTTACCAAAACTTTTAAATTCCACAAGTCTTTTGGAAGAATTTAGGAGATTATTCAACGTAACAAGTACTAGTTTAAAGGAGTATAAAAGCAAAGAGCAAGAAATAAGGCAATGGAATTGCATTGTGAGTTACTGTGATAAAATTTTCCAGTGGTATTGCAGTCTGAATTTTACTCTCCTGTAATATTTTTCATTGAATACCTAAAACATGCGTTTTAGTTGCCTGTGTGGTGTATAGATGATGCATGTCTTTTTCACAAATTGCTATTACTTAAATGACTGATGAGGTGGATTTTTTTGTTTGTTTGGGTTTTTGGTTGGTTGGTTGGTTGATTGGTTGGAGGGGTTTTTTTTTGTGTGTTGTTTTCTTGTTTGTTTGTTTATCCTGGTATTTTCCACTGCAGTTTATTTACTCTGTGATCCTCATTCTTTCTGTCTCCTTTCTAGCACACTAGTGTTGAGAACACAGCTTCACTCCAGCCCTCAACAACCTTTTCAGCTGCTTCAACCTCAGCCACTAGCACCAGCTCTTCAGTTGTCAGCATGGCAAGCAGTATGAACACTACAAACAGCCTTGGCCTGAGTGTTACCAGTGTGTCTATACAAGCTGCTTCCACACGGGCAGCTCCCTTAGTGTCTTCAGGTTTGAAATTTTAACAGATCATGTGGATAGACAGAAGACTTCAGCAGGGCTGTCAGTTGAGCATCTCACCAGCCATAACTTTGCTGAGAATTCCACACTCTTGACTAGCATTTTCAGCACGCTTTATTTGCTGGCTAATAAAATAATAGTCACTTGGTTCTGTGTATTTGAAATATTTGTTAGGATGTTAGGTGGCATTTATGTAGCACATTTCACCCCAAAACAGTTTTATAAATAGACACCAGAGCAGTTCTGACTTGGAAGTTCTGGGCTAGGAGATGCACCCAGTTTGTATTCCAGGTTGTGATCAGCTCTTGGCTTCAAGTTCACATTAATTTCAGCCTTCTCTGTGACTTGAATTCATTTGGCAGTATCAAAATATACTGCAATGTCCTCATTATCATATGCCACATCTAAAGAAAGAAATAAAGTGTCTGGGTCATTCCACAGCAAACAGCACTTCATAGAAAGGGTCCTCAGAGAGAGGAGGTGGGGAAACTTCTTGCACTGCAGTGGAAGCAATACTGAAGTCTCTAATTAACCTTAACTGTGAAAAGGAAATCCTATGGAGGGAAGGGAATGATTATAAATTATGATATCAAACTTACAGAAGGATTTCTTATTCCCATGCCTTTGAAATGAAGTGTCTGATGACTGGCCAAAGTGCATCTTTTTAAAATTCTTCTGCTTCCTAGCACTTCTTCCTAAACTGAAGCACTGAAACTCTTTCAGACATTTTCTGTTTGCTGTTCTCAGCTACAGTAAGTCACCCAGAGAAAATACGCTGGCAACATTTAGTGCTTTCTAATCTATTGCTGACAGAGCAGAAAATGAAGGACTTTGCCCTCTTAGATAGAGAATACTGTCCTAATCTTGCTGTCAGGAGTAGATTGAGGAGCAGAAAAGTTTCTGCAACTCTTGTAATACACCTGGACAAAGTAAGTGTCAAAATCAGGCTGTCCTCTAACAGGACTGTTTTCAGTCTTAAATAGCCTGTGTTTGGCCTTTAGTGAAGCATGGTTAAACTGCTCAGGCTACTTTGAATGTTTTTCTCAACCAGCACAAAATTATTCTATGTAGTTCTGCTCTTTGGAAGCTATAACAGGACAGCTGCCAGGGCTTGTGAGCTGTGTTGTTTCAATGCTGAAACCTTTTCTCCTCTAAAGGCTAGTTTAAGTGTCTATATTTTGATCCTACAGGCAAAGCTCCCCCAAACCTGCCCCAAGGTGTACCGCCCTTGTTGCATAACCAGTATATTGTGGGACCTGGAGGACTTCTGCCTGCCTACCCAGTAAGCAATTTAATTGTTCCTATCCTTGACTGCTTAACCCTTTGGTACAACCAGGCCCTCCAGACCTGCCGTTGTCTGTGCCAAGGCATCTTTATTAGCATGTGTTGCATGTGGAGTTCTTATTCCAAATGCTGAAAAATATATGAAATGGTTCCGTGATGGCTGGTAAACTGCAGAATTACCAGTACAGACCTGATTTGGCTGCTGTTGAAGATAAAGGTGTGTTTCCATGGTTTTTAGTGGTATCTGTGTTTTGGCCCTTTGAGTGAAACTGAGACTCATTCAGGTTTGTGTTACTGGAATAGATTTCCTGTAGTACTTGTGTGCATCCTGTCTGTTACACTTAGAGCGTATGTAGCATTTTGATGTCTGACCAGGATTAATGTATTTTTGGTTATCTGTTTTTTCAATCAATATCTTTAATCATCTCTGTGTGCCATACTGAATGGGGAGGGGTACCATAGGTTGCCTTGTGATGTGGTCATCAAATCTTAAATTCTGCTGTTCTCAGAAGTAAGGATTTCAGCGAAGAAGGCTCACTTCTGAATTTCCCTGTAGATTTTTCACAAGTTGGTGAATGATGTATCTGTGAAAACCATATTGAATCTGGGACATTCCAGTGCTCCTCAGGGTGCTGCTGTCACCAAGAAGTAACATAAGAGTGACAGGCCATTTTAAGACTAGCTCTACTAGCCTTAAAATTGACAGTGTGCTGTGCTGGCACAGTCTGGCATGTAGCTGCACACCTTTAAAATGGACTGGACTGAGGTCAGACTGTTCAAAGCCCCCAGTTGATGAGCATCAGTGGAAAGTATTATAATGATGGTGTATTTTTATCTGTCTTTAAGCAGATCTATGGTTATGATGATCTCCAGATGCTTCAATCCAGGCTGCCAATGGTAAGTAACTGGCTTGGTTTAATTTATTTATAACAAGTTATCTGCAGTGTTCATCATTTGTGCAACACAAATTGGTTCATTTAATAGTGGTTAAGAGCTTATCCTTACAGTCTATATTCCTTTTTTGAAACTGTACACAAACAGCTTCTTCTGTGGTATAAATTGATGAGAGGGCAACTGTTGCGTCATGCATTTGCACATCTGCAAATTCTGTAAATAAAAGCAAGTATGCTTTGGGCTTTTGAGTGGAGAAATTTTTAACTGTTGTAGCAACAGTATGATGTCTTATCAAAAATAGTTGAAATCTGAACATGAGTTATTTATTTTAACAAGAGGTGGAACAGTAAATACTTAAATAGGCATCCAGTAGGGGCATTTGACAGGTTATGGATGTGCTCAAAGGTGGAGATGATTTCATACACTTATGGCAGCAAATGCAGATGAGCTCCAGGAGGGACAGTATGTGAAATACTCTTTCCCACCTGGATCCAGAATTCCAGTAGTGAGAGACACTGAGCTCCTAGTCAAAAATCACTAAAGAGCCTTAGTCTAGCTTGCAGAAAGGCAAAGAATTTTGCTTTCAGGAAAGTAGGACAAGGATCCTGAGAAGAAAGTTTGGTAGTATGTAACTGAGAAAAGCTACGTGATTAAGTGTATCCATAGAGACAGAAATGGAACAGTGAGTAGTGATCTGGAAAACAAGTATCACGGAATGAGTGCTGTAATTAAGGGTCCAAGTTAATACCAGGTCTTCAGTGTGACATATGGTTACAGCCAGAGTCCCATAGAGGTGAGTGCAGGGATGTCCCCATCCAGCTGCACATTCTGAATTTAAAAAATAAACTTGAGTACATTAATGGATATTTTAACTATCTGAGGAAGGCGTGATCCTTGAAAGAACTGTCAATATGAAGAAGGAATACGATTATTTTCAAGCAGAAAAATAAAATATTTGCAGCTCTGGGGCTAGCTGGATTGACTCTGGTAGGACACCAGCTGCCGATCAAGACACTCTATTACTCTCCTTTGTCAATTGGACAAAGGAGAGAAAAAAATGAAAGGTTTGTGGGTTGAGACGAGGGGCAGGGAGAGATCGTTTGGCCATTATCGTAACAGGAAAAACAGACTTGAGGGAAATAAATTTAATTTATTACGTATCAAATCAGAGTAGGATAATTAAAAGTAAAACCAAACATTTTTCCTTCTTCTTCCTGAGCAAAATTTCACTCTGAATTTCTCTACGTCCTTAGCCTAAGAGGTTTAAGGAGACTGGAAAAGGGGGTTGTGGTCAGTTCATCACACATCTCTGCTGCTCCTTCAACTTCACATTCTACCCCTGCACCAATGTGGAGTCCCTCCCACAGGAGACAGTCCTCCACAAACATCTCCAACCCAAGTTCTTCCCACAGCTGCAGCCCTTCATTAACTCATGCAGTGTGGAACCCTTCCACAGGCTGCAGTCCTGCATGAACTTGTGTGTGGGTCCCCCAAAAGTCCTGGCAGCAAGCCTGCTCCAGTATGGGGCTCTTCACTGCACTGTACCACAGGTCCTGCCAGGAATCTGCTCCATCATTGGCTTCCAATGGGGGTCACAATCTCCCTCAGGCATCCACCTGCTCTGGGTGCCCCATGAGGGTACCCCCCATGGGGTCCCCGTAAGCTGCAAGTAGATTATCTGTGCTGCCATTAGCCTCCATGGGCTACAGGACAACAGGCTGTCTCATCATGGACTTCAGGGGAATTTCTGCTCTGGTCCCTGGAGCAACTTTTTCTCTCCTTCTTTGCTGACGTTGATGTCTGCAGAGTTCTTTATCTCACATTTTCTAATTTCTCTCTCTGAACACTGCTCTGCAGCGGTTTGGTTTTTCCTCTGTAAATACATTATACTAGAGGTGATTAAAAAATCTTACAGCTGTGTGCCACTGGTTCTGTTGAACATGGGAAAAGCTTATAGCAGTATTTTAGAAAAGCCACGCCTGTAGTCCCTTGGCTAGAAAAACCCTGTCATGCAAACACTATACACATGACAGCAGACAGAACAACTCTAGGTGTGCTGCACAGCTTTTAAAAGCTGGACCCCAATGTCATGGATCAGGTGTTCTTTTTTCTTTCTCTTGTCTTATTTCTCCATATCTGTACAAAAGTACCGTGTATGGAGAAGAGCCATGCATGCATGGGAGGTCCTCTTGGATGATGTATTTTGTGTGCCTCCTTGTCAGAAGGTGGCTGGAAAGCGAAGAGTGAAGAGTATTGCGTGAGCCCCTGTGTCCCTAGAGGAGAGGTGCTTAAGAGTTCTCTGGAGGTGGAGCTGAGACCATACAGTAGCAGTAGAGATGGGGATGAAGTGTGAGGAGGTGGAGCTTGCAGTGCCTGAGGGTTTAATGAACATCCCCGTTCTGTGACAGGGGTTGTGAAGTGTTTTCTCACAGCTTTTGGAGCACGGGAAACGTCAGTCAGTCCTACTGTCCACACTGCCATTAAGATAAAACTGAATACATTCTTTGGAGGTGGAGGAGCTGAGGTCCAAGGTGTGTAGTTGTAGACTTCTTGTGTGAGTTCGCTGAGGTAGAGGTGTCAGTGGCTGAGAGCTAAATGTCCCTTGCAGGAGCCACACTGAGGTTGTTGGTATGTGAGAGGGTCTGCAAGGTGTTTCCTTAGAGCTTTTGGAGCAGGGAAGATGGGTGTGGGTGTTGGTTGTGGACTGAGAGCCACAGCAACTGTGCCAGTGGTGACGCCCAGGAACACCACTGGTCACTGTCTCTGTTCTCCGTTGTCCACAGCTCTGTGAGTGCCCCCATCCTGCCAGTTCCTAGTGCAGCGAGTGGGTAGTTGGTGCTGCAAGTTGTTGTGAAGCAGGACAAGGAGAATGTTGTGGTGAGCAGTGGGTGAAGTGGGAAGAGCAGTGGACCTGTGCTTAGTGTGGGTGATCTCTGCGGTGGCTCTCCTTGTCGGAATGCTGGGGAGGGGTTTGGGCAGGGAGGAATCTTTCAGGGTTACCTAGAGCAAGACCCCCAGCGATGAGCAGGGCCACCTTCAAGCAGCTGAGTTTTCTCAGAGCGCTTTCCAAGGAGACCTTGACTATTTTTCCAGGACTGGGGCATTGATCCCCTCTCTGGGCAATCTGTTGCAGTGTTTCCCCAACCTCACGGTAAAAAAAAAAAAACATCTTCCCCATGTCTCATCTGAGTGTGTCCTCTAAGTTGGAGGTTCATGTTTGACTGATGTTTTCCAGAGAGGTTGCGGGATGTTGGGGAGGTGTCCAAGAGGTGAGCGTGGAGAGGCTGTTAGATGAGCCCCGTGTGGAGGTGGGCTTGGAGTAGGTGCTGAGTGGAAGTGGGATCCCCTGTGGTGACTCAAAGGGCTGGTTGGTGTTGATGTGAGAGAAGAGGCGCTGGCAACATTTTTTGGAAGAGGTGTTTATTTTGTGTCAAATAAATAGGTGAATAAATATGCAGGAGTCCTTGTGCAAATAAATAGAGGCAGTTGTATAAATAGAGGAGCAGTCATTGTAGGCTGAGGGTGCAGGGCCGTTGTTGCGGGGTGTGTTGTCAGGGGTGAGGGGATGCGGGGATGTGGGGGCGGCCGAGCGATGGTGGTGGGGTTGTGTGGAGCCGTGGGGGCGGTTGTGGGTGGGTGTTGTGGTTGTGCATGGTGCGTGTGAGGTTGTGGAGGTGTTGGAAAGAAGCCTGAGCTTGGAGGCGGAGGTGGTCCCAGGCGCAGGCGCTGTGGTTGCGTGCGTGGAGGAAGCGCTGGATGCGCGTGAAGTATCTGTTGATGTTGAGCAGGAGGTTGCGGGGCCCTTGTCCTTGGGAGAGGGTGGCGTTGTGTGCCAGGCAGTGCTGGAGCAGTTCGCTGTGGTGATGGAGGTTGTTGAGGAGGCGGTGTCGTTCCTGGTGGTCCCAGTGTGGTGGGGTGGTGTCGCTGCTGAGGATGGCAAAGAGGTGTTGGAGGATGCTGAGGGCGGCAGCAGCAGCGTGGCGTGGGTGTTTGGTGTGGAGGAGGTCTTGGGGGAAGAGGGGCGTCTGGTGTTGTTGGCACGGGTGTGGCGGGCTGGGAGCCATGGCCTGGAGGCTCTGGATGCTGTCCCAGAGGAAGGTGTCGTGTCCAGGAGGAGGCAGGAGGAGGCAGGCGGTGGCGGTGGCGAGAGGCGTGAGGAGGAGGAGGAGGAGCAGGAGGAGGGAGACGCCGTGGCGCAGGGGGGCGTGTGGTGTTGCGGGCGCAGCCATGGTGGTTCTGTGGGTGCTGTTTGGTGGAGAGGAGGCTGCTGAGGACGTGGTGTCGGTGTTGGTGGGCGCTGTGCTTTGGGTGCTGCCGGGTGCGCGGCTTTATGTGTTGCGGCGTCTTTCCCTTGCTCGCTTTCTGTTGCCGTCGAGTTTCCATTTGTGGTTTCATTTCTGTCTGGTGGCTGTGGTGGTCTTGGGGAAGTGAGTTGGTGGGGTCCGCGTGCGTGGGGAGGGCAGTGGGGGTGCTTTGTTGGTAGTGGGGTGGGGGAGGCTGTGTGTATCGGTGTGTCAAGAGGGCTTTGGGCAGCTGTGCCAGGGAAGTGTGCTTGGGTTTCCCTGGTGGCCGCAGGAGCAGCTGTGGTGCCTCTTTTCTGCAGCTGAGGTTTCCCTTCCTTCCTGCCCGAGTGTCTTTTCCACCTGCGGTAGTGTGGTGTGTGCTGTGGTCCGTTTTCCTTTCACTTGGGGTTGGTTCTGGTGTGTACCCACTTGAGCTGGTCTTCCTTTTGGTTTTGTGTTGTTCAGCGGGGAAATGCAGTGATGTCACTTGGTTGAGCGTGGGGAGGCCCCTGCTGGAGCGAGACCCCGCGGGTGTTGGCGTTGTGTGAGGAGGTGGCTGTGGGTGTGGGCACTGGGGTACTGGGTGCGTTGTTGGGTGGAGCTGTGGTGCTGAGCCTGGGAGAGAAAGTCAGGAAGAAAGGCTTGAGGAAGAGAAGAAGGGAAGAGTCTTCCAAGTCGTTGTCCTCCTTCTGCTTCTGCTGCCTCTGCATTGAGTCCCTGTGTGTGTTGCCGTGCGTGAGCCCCTGTAGGAGTGGTCTTGGTGTGTCTTGTGTGCCTCCTGGCCTGAAGGTGGCTGGAGAGCACAGAAGCAGCAGTGGCCTGTGAGGAAAGGGTGTTGTGTTTGGGATAGCGTGAGCTGCTGTGCCCCTAGAGGAGGGGTCTGTGAGTCACAGGATCTTCTGGGTTGGAAAGGACCTCAGAGCCCATCAAGTCCAACGTGCCTTGATCTATTGTTGTTGCGTTTACCAGAGCATGGCACTGAGTGCGACATTCAGTCCCTTCTTCAAAACCTTCAGGGCTGGAGAGTCCACCACCTCCCAGGGCATCCCATTCCAGTGCCTGTTCACCCTGTCTGTAAGGAATTTATTCCTACTATCTAACCTAAACCTCCCGTGGCAGAGCTTAAGCCCATGTCCTCTTGTCTACTGACGGATGCCCGGGAGAAGAGACGGACTGCCCCGTAGCTGCAACCTCCTTGCAGGGAGTTGTAGAGAGTGATGAGGTCTCCCCTGAGCCTCCTCTTCTCCAGACTGAACACCCCCAGCTCCCTCAGCCCTTCCTCACTGGACTTGTGCTGGATCCCTTCACAGCCTCCTTGCTCTTCTCTGGACCTGCTCCAGCACCTCAATCTCCTTTCTGAACGGAGGGGCCCAGAACTGGACACAGGACTCAAGGGGTGGCCTTAGTAGGGCTGAGTACAGGGGAAGAATCCCTTCCCTGGACCTGCTGGCCACCCTGTTCCTGATAGAGGCCAGGATGCCATTGGCCTTCTTGGCCAGCTGGGCACACTGCTGTTCAGTGTGTTCAGCTTCGTGTCAATCCAGACTCCCAGGTCCCTCTCTGCCTGGCTGCTCTCCAACCACTCTGTGCCCAGCCTGGAGCTCCCCATGGGGTTGTTGTGTCCAAAGTGCAGGACCCGGCACTTGGCCTTGTTGAAGCTCATCCCGTTGGAATCAGCCCAACTCTCCAGTCTGTCCAGGTCCCTCTGCAGAGCCCTCCTGCCTTCCAGCTGATCCACGCTCCCCCACAAGTTAGTGTCATGTCCAGATTTAGTAATGGTGGATTCAATCTCCTCTAAATCATCAGTGAAGATATTAAACAGAACCGGGCCCAGCATTGGTCCCTGGGGGACACCACTGGCGAGCGGCCGCCGATTGGATCTGCACCGTTCAGCACCACTCTCTGGGGGCCTCCAGCAGTTCCTAACCCAGCACAGAGTGCTCCTGTCTGAGCCCTGGGCTGACAGCTTTTCCAGGAGAATGCTATGGGAGACAGTGTCAAGGGCTTTGCTGAAGTCCAGGTAGACTCCATCCACAGCCTTCCCGTCATCCCCCAGGCAGTCACCTGATGATAAAAGGAGATGAGGTTGGTCAGACAGGACCTGCCCTTCCTAGCCCTGTGCTGGCTGGGTCTGATCCCCTGTCCATGCTGTAGGAGCCGTGTGATTGCCCCCAGGATGATCTGCTCCATCACGCTGCCAGGTGCTGAGGTCAGGCTGACAGGCCTGTAGAGTTGTTTGGTGGTGGAGGAGCTGAGGTCCAGGGCGTGTAGTTGTAGAGTTGTTGTGTGAGTTGGAGGAGGTGGAGGTGGAGGTGGAGGTGTCATTGGCTGAGGGCAGAATGTCCCTTGCAGTCGCCAGGATCAGGTTGTGGGTGCGTGAGAGGGTCTGCGAGGTGTTTTCTTAGAGCTTTTGGAGCAGGGGAGATGGGTGTGGGTGTTGGTTGAGGACTGAGCGGCACGTTGTCGTCGGGCAAGGTTGTGTTGGTGGGTGGTGTGCTTGTCACGTGTGCAATGATTTGGGGTGCCAAGGTGCTGTCTGTGAAGGAGGTGAAGGGGTGTTGGAGGTCTGTGGTTGGACCGTGCCCATGTTGCCACAGAGCATTTGATAGAATCCTGGAATGGTTTGTGTTGGAAGGGACGTTGGAAGGGGGAGATCTCGTTTTAAGCGGGCTGCCGCGTGCGGGGGCACCTTCCTCTCGTTTGGGCTTCTCCAATCCCCGTGTGACCTGGCCTTGGACACTTTGAGCGATGGAGCAGCCAGCACTTGCCTGGGCAACCTGTGACAATTTCTCAGCACTCTCCCAAGGAAGAAGCTTCATGCCAGACAAGCTCCTTCTCCAGGCTTTTTGTAGGTGCCGGTAGGTAGTGGAAGGCTGCGAGAAGGTGCGCTCAATCCTTCTCTTTTCCAGGCTGAACAACCCCAACTCTCTTGGCCTGTCTCCATTGGAGATATGCTCCAGCCCTCTGATGGATTTTCATGGCCCTCGACTCAGTCCAAGAGCTCCCGTGTGGTTCTCGTGTTGAGAGCTCGAGAACTGGAGGCATCGTTGTAGGTGGGGTCTCAGCAGAGCAGATCAGATCAGAGCAGGGCAGGGGTTCAGAACCCCCCCCCTGGCCCTGTTGGCCAGGTGCTTTTTTTGCTGCTGTTGTCTTTGTGGTCTGCAAGTACAGATTGCCGGCTCATGTTGGTCTTGTTTGCAAGCAACCCACCCCCTGCCCCAGGTCCTTGTCCTCAGGCCTGTCCCTGTGCTCGGGATTGATGTGCACGAGGTTGGCTTGGGCCCCGTGGCTGGCTTCACCTGCCCCGGCACCCGATGCAGACCACGCAGCTGAGTGGTGTTGGCAAAGTGTCTGAGGGTGCACTGAATCCCACTGTCCATGTCGGCAGAAGGAGATGAAACAGCAGCTGTGCCAGTGGTGACCCCCAGGAACACCACTGGTCACTGTCTCTGTTCTCCGCTGTCCACAGCTCTGTGAGTGCCCCCGTCCTGCCAGTTCCTAGTGCAGCGAGTGGGTAGTTGGTGCTGCAGGTTGTTGTGAAGCAGGACAAGGAGAATGTTGTGGTGAGCAGTGGGTGAAGTGGGAAGAGCGGTGGACCTGTGCTTAGTGTGGGTGATTTCTGTGGTGGCTCTCCTTGTCGGAATGCTGGGGAGGGGTTTGGGCAGGGAGGAATCTTTCAGGGTTACCTAGTGCAAGACCCCCAGCGATGAGCAGGGCCACCTTCAAGCAGCTGAGTTTTCTCAGAGCGCTTTCCAAAGTGACCTTGACTATTTTTCCAGGACTGGGGCATTGATCCCCTCTCTGGGCAAGCTGTTGCAGTGTTCCCCCAACGCACGGTAAAAAAAAAAAAAACATCTTCCCCTTGTCTCATCTGAGTGTGTCCTCTGAGTTGGAGGCTCATGTTTGACTGATGTTTTCCAGAGAGGTTGCGGGATGTTGGGGAGGTGTCCAAGAGGTGAGCGTGGAGAGGCTGTTAGATGAGCCCCGTGTGGAGGTGGGCTTGGAGTAGGTGCTGAGTGGAAGTGGGATCCCCTGTGGTGACTCAAAGGGCTGGTTGGTGTTGATGTGAGAGAAGAGGCGCTGGCAACATTTTTTGGAAGAGGTGTTTATTTTGTGTCAAATAAATAGGTGAATAAATATGCAGGAGTCCTTGTGCAAATAAATAGAGGCAGTTGTATAAATAGAGGAGCAGTCAGTGTAGGCTGAGGGTGCAGGGCCGTTGTTTTGGGGGGTGTGTTGTCAGGGGTGAGGGGATGCAGGGATGTGGGGGCGGCGGAGCGATGGTGGTGGGGTTGTGTGGAGCCGTGTGGGCGGTTGTGGGTGGGTGTTGTGGTTGTGCATGGTGCGTGTGAGGTTGTGGAGGTGTTGGAAAGAAGCCTGAGCTTGGAGGCGGAGGTGGTCCCAGGCGCAGGCGCTGTGGTTGCGTGCGTGGAGGAAGCGCTGGATGCGCGTGAAGTATCTGTTGATGTTGAGCAGGAGGTTGCGGGGCCCTTGTCCTTGGGAGAGGGTGGCGTTGTGTGCCAGGCAGTGCTGGAGCAGTTCGCTGTGGTGATGGAGGTTGTTGAGGAGGCGGTGTCGTTCCTGGTGGTCCCAGTGTGGTGGGGTGGTGTCGCTGCTGAGGATGGCAAAGAGGTGTTGGAGGATGCTGAGGGCGGCAGCAGCAGCGTGGCGTGGGTGTTTGGTGTGGAGGAGGTCTTGGGGGAAGAGGGGCGTCTGGTGTTGTTGGCACGGGTGTGGCGGGCTGGGAGCCATGGCCTGGAGGCTCTGGATGCTGTCCCAGAGGAAGGTGTCGTGTCCAGGAGGAGGCAGGAGGAGGCAGGCGGTGGCGAGAGGCGTGAGGAGGAGGAGGAGCAGGAGGAGGGAGATGCCGTGGCGCAGGGGGGCGTGTGGTGTTGCGGGCGCAGCCATGGTGGTTCTGTGGGTGCTGTTTGGTGGAGAGGAGGCTGCTGAGGACGTGGTGTCGGTGTTGGTGGGCGCTGTGCTTTGGGTGCTGCTGGGTGCGCGGCTTTATGTGTTGCGGCGTCTTTCCCTTGCTCGCTTTCTGTTGCCGTCGAGTTTCCATTTGTGGTTTCATTTCTGTCTGGTGGCTGTGGTGGTCTTGGGGAAGTGAGTTGGTGGGGTCCGCGTGCGTGGGGAGGGCAGTGGGGGTGCTTTGTTGGTAGTGGGGTGGGGGAGGCTGTGTGTATCGGTGTGTCAAGAGGGCTTTGGGCAGCTGTGCCAGGGAAGTGTGCTTGGGTTTCCCTGGTGGCCGCAGGAGCAGCTGTGGTGCCTCTTTTCTGCAGCTGAGGTTTCCCTTCCTTCCTGCCCGAGTGTCTTTTCCACCTGCGGTAGTGTGGTGTGTGTTGTGGTCCGTTTTCCTTTCACTTGGGGTTGGTTCTGGTGTGTACCCACTTGAGCTGGTCTTCCTTTTGGTTTTGTGTTGTTCAGCGGGGAAATGCAGTGATGTCACTTGGTTGAGCGTGGGGAGGCCCCTGCTGGAGCGAGACCCCGCGGGTGTTGGCGTTGTGTGAGGAGGTGGCTGTGGGTGTGGGCACTGGGGTACTGGGTGCGTTGTTGGGTGGAGCTGTGGTGCTGAGCCTGGGAGAGAAAGTCAGGAAGAAAGGCTTGAGGAAGAGAAGAAGGGAAGAGTCTTCCAAGTCGTTGTCCTCCTTCTGCTTCTGCTGCCTCTGCATTGAGTCCCTGTGTGTGTTGCCGTGCGTGAGCCCCTGTAGGAGTGGTCTTGGTGTGTCTTGTGTGCCTCCTGGCCTGAAGGTGGCTGGAGAGCACAGAAGCAGCAGTGGCCTGTGAGGAAAGGGTGTTGTGTTTGGGATAGCGTGAGCTGCTGTGCCCCTAGAGGAGGGGTCTGTGAGTCACAGGATCTTCTGGGTTGGAAAGGACCTCAGAGCCCATCAAGTCCAACGTGCCTTGATCTATTGTTGTTGTGTTTACCAGAGCATGGCACTGAGTGCGACATTCAGTCCCTTCTTCAAAACCTTCAGGGCTGGAGAGTCCACCACCTCCCAGGGCATCCCATTCCAGTGCCTGTTCACCCTGTCTGTAAGGAATTTATTTCTACTATCTAACCTAAACCTCCCGTGGCAGAGCTTAAGCCCATGTCCTCTTGTCTACTGACGGATGCCCGGGAGAAGAGACGGACTGCCCCGTAGCTGCAACCTCCTTGCAGGGAGTTGTAGAGAGTGATGAGGTCTCCCCTGAGCCTCCTCTTCTCCAGACTGAACACCCCCAGCTCCCTCAGCCCTTCCTCACTGGACTTGTGCTGGATCCCTTCACAGCCTCCTTGCTCTTCTCTGGACCTGCTCCAGCACCTCAATCTCCTTTCTGAACGGAGGGGCCCAGAACTGGACACAGGACTCAAGGGGTGGCCTTAGTAGGGCTGAGTACAGGGGAAGAATCCCTTCCCTGGACCTGCTGGCCACCCTGTTCCTGATAGAGGCCAGGATGCCATTGGCCTTCTTGGCCAGCTGGGCACACTGCTGTTCAGTGTGTTCAGCTTCGTGTCAATCCAGACTCCCAGGTCCCTCTCTGCCTGGCTGCTCTCCAACCACTCTGTGCCCAGCCTGGAGCTCCCCATGGGGTTGTTGTGTCCAAAGTGCAGGACCCGGCACTTGGCCTTGTTGAAGCTCATCCCGTTGGAATCAGCCCAACTCTCCAGTCTGTCCAGGTCCCTCTGCAGAGCCCTCCTGCCTTCCAGCTGATCCACGCTCCCCCACAAGTTAGTGTCATGTCCAGATTTAGTAATGGTGGATTCAATCTCCTCCTCTAAATCATCAGTGAAGATATTAAACAGAACCGGGCCCAGCACTGATCACCTGGGGGACACCACTGGCGAGCGGCCGCCAATTGGATCCGCACCGTTCAGCACCACTCTCTGGGGGCCTCCAGCAGTTCCTAACCCAGCACAGAGTGCTCCTGTCTGAGCCCTGGGCTGACAGCTTTTCCAGGAGAATGCTATGGGAGACAGTGTCAAGGGCTTTGCTGAAGTCCAGGTAGACTCCATCCACAGCCTTCCCGTCATCCCCCAGGCAGTCACCTGATGATAAAAGGAGATGAGGTTGGTCAGACAGGACCTGCCCTTCCTAGCCCTGTGCTGGCTGGGTCTGATCCCCTGTCCATGCTGTAGGAGCCGTGTGATTGCCCCCAGGATGATCTGCTCCATAACGCTGCCAGGCGCTGAGGTCAGGCTGACAGGCCTGTAGAGTTGTTTGGTGGTGGAGGAGCTGAGGTCCAGGGCGTGTAGTTGTAGAGTTGTTGTGTGAGTTGGAGGAGGTGGAGGTGTCATTGGCTGAGGGCAGAATGTCCCTTGCAGTCGCCAGGATCAGGTTGTGGGTGCGTGAGAGGGTCTGCGAGGTGTTTTCTTAGAGCTTTTGGAGCAGGGGAGATGGGTGTGGGTGTTGGTTGTGGACTGAGCGGCACGTTGTCGTCGGGCAAGGTTGTGTTGGTGGGTGGTGTGCTTGTGGTGCTGTCACGTGTGCAATGATTTGGGGTGCCAAGGTGCTGTCTGTGAAGGAGGTGAGGGGGTGTTGGAGGTCTGTGGTTGGACCTTGCCCATGTTGCCACAGAGCATTTGATAGAATCCTGGAATGGTTTGTGTTGGAAGGGACGTTGGGGGAGATCTCATTTCAAGCGGGCTGCCGCGTGCGGGGGCACCTTCCTCTCGTTTGGGCTTCTCCAATCCCCGTGTGACCTGGCCTTGGACACTTTGAGCGATGGAGCAGCCAGCACTTGCCTGGGCAACCTGTGACAATTTCTCAGCACTCTCCCAAGGAAGAAGCTTCATGCCAGACAAGCTCCTTCTCCAGGCTTTTTGTAGGTGCCGGTAGGTAGTGGAAGACTGCGAGAAGGTGCGCTCAATCCTTCTCTTTTCCAGGCTGAACAACCCCAACTCTCTTGGCCTGTCTCCATTGGAGATATGCTCCAGCCCTCTGATGGATTTTCGTGGCCCTCGACTCAGTCCAAGAGCTCCCGTGTGGTTCTAGTGTTGGGAGCTCGAGAACTGGAGGCATCGTTGTAGGTGGGGTCTCAGCAGAGCAGATCAGATCAGAGCAGGGCAGGGGTTCAGAACCCCCCCCCTGGCCCTGTTGGCCAGGTGCTTTTTTTGCTGCTGTTGTCTTTGTGGTCTGCAAGTACAGATTGCCGGCTCATGTTGGTCTTGTTTGCAAGCAACCCACCCCCTGCCCCAGGTCCTTGTCCTCAGGCCTGTCCCTGTGCCCGGGATTGATGTGCACGAGGCTGGCTTGGGCCCCGTGGCTGGCTTCACATGCCCCGGCACCCGATGCAGACCACACAGCTGAGTGGTGTTGGCAAAGTGTCTGAGGGTGCACTGAATCCCACTGTCCATGTCGGCAGAAGGAGATGAAACAGCAGCTGTGCCAGTGGTGACCCCAGGAACACCACTGGTCACTGTCTCTGTTCTCCGCTGTCCAAAGCTCTGTGAGTGCCCCCGTCCTGCCAGTTCCTAGTGCAGCGAGTGGGTAGTTGGTGCTGCAAGTTGTTGTGAAGCAGGACAAGGAGAATGTTGTGGTGAGCAGTGGGTGAAGTGGGAAGAGCAGTGGACCTGTGCTTAGTGTGGGTGATCTCTGCGGTGGCTCTCCTTGTCGGAATGCTGGGGAGGGGTTTGGGCAGGGAGGAATCTTTCAGGGTTACCTAGTGCAAGACCCCCAGCGATGAGCAGGGCCACCTTCAAGCAGCTGAGTTTTCTCAGAGCGCTTTCCAAGGAGACCTTGACTATTTTTCCAGGACTGGGGCATTGATCCCCTCTCTGGGCAAGTTGTTGCAGTGTTCCCCCAACCTCACGGTAAAAAAAAAACACCATCTTCCCCTTGTCTCATCTGAGTGTGTCCTCTGAGTTGGAGGCTCATGTTTGACTGATGTTTTCCAGAGAGGTTGCGGGATGTAGGGGAGGTGTCCAAGAGGTGAGCGTGGAGAGGCTGTTAGATGAGCCCCGTGTGGAGGTGGGCTTGGAGTAGGTGCTGAGTGGAAGTGGGATCCCCTGTGGTGACTCAAAGGGCTGGTTGGTGTTGATGTGAGAGAAGAGGCGCTGGCAACATTTTTTGGAAGAGGTGTTTATTTTGTGTCAAATAAATAGGTGAATAAATATGCAGGAGTCCTTGTGCAAATAAATAGAGGCAGTTGTATAAATAGAGGAGCAGTCAGTGTAGGCTGAGGGTGCAGGGCCGTTGTTTTGGGGGGTGTGTTGTCAGGGGTGAGGGGATGCAGGGATGTGGGGGCGGCGGAGCGATGGTGGTGGGGTTGTGTGGAGCCGTGTGGGCGGTTGTGGGTGGGTGTTGTGGTTGTGCATGGTGCGTGTGAGGTTGTGGAGGTGTTGGAAAGAAGCCTGAGCTTGGAGGCGGAGGTGGTCCCAGGCGCAGGCGCTGTGGTTGCGTGCGTGGAGGAAGCGCTGGATGCGCGTGAAGTATCTGTTGATGTTGAGCAGGAGGTTGCGGGGCCCTTGTCCTTGGGAGAGGGTGGCGTTGTGTGCCAGGCAGTGCTGGAGCAGTTCGCTGTGGTGATGGAGGTTGTTGAGGAGGCGGTGTCGTTCCTGGTGGTCCCAGTGTGGTGGGGTGGTGTCGCTGCTGAGGATGGCAAAGAGGTGTTGGAGGATGCTGAGGGCGGCAGCAGCAGCGTGGCGTGGGTGTTTGGTGTGGAGGAGGTCTTGGGGGAAGAGGGGCGTCTGGTGTTGTTGGCACGGGTGTGGCGGGCTGGGAGCCATGGCCTGGAGGCTCTGGATGCTGTCCCAGAGGAAGGTGTCGTGTCCAGGAGGAGGCAGGAGGAGGCAGGCGGTGGCGGTGGCGAGAGGCGTGAGGAGGAGGAGGAGGAGCAGGAGGAGGGAGACGCCGTGGCGCAGGGGGGCGTGTGGTGTTGCGGGCGCAGCCATGGTGGTTCTGTGGGTGCTGTTTGGTGGAGAGGAGGCTGCTGAGGACGTGGTGTCGGTGTTGGTGGGCGCTGTGCTTTGGGTGCTGCCGGGTGCGCGGCTTTATGTGTTGCGGCGTCTTTCCCTTGCTCGCTTTCTGTTGCCGTCGAGTTTCCATTTGTGGTTTCATTTCTGTCTGGTGGCTGTGGTGGTCTTGCGGAAGTGAGTTGGTGGGGTCCGCGTGCGTGGGGAGGGCAGTGGGGGTGCTTTGTTGGGTGGGGGTTTGGTAGGTGCTTTTTTCAAGATTATAATATAGTCATTCATTAGGGGATGTGTAAGTCCTAGTTTGCTGAGTAGAGCTTTCTGGTGATACTGACTGGGATTTTTTTTTTTTTTGTGGTTTCTCTTCTCTCCCTGACAATTTTTTATTGTGGTTTTCTGTCTTTGTGTTTCCCTTCCTTACCATGACTCTTTTCGTTATGTCATGGTCTCACATTGGTTGTGGCTTTTTTTACTTTCAGTGTATTTGTCATCTTCTCATATGAATACATGATTTCTTTTTATAGTTTGAGATTTTTTTACACTATGGTTTTTTTGGCAACCTTTGGAGATTCCTAAGTTGAAGTGTCTTATGAATAGGTGCTTCTTGGTTATAACCCTTAAGATTTAATTTTTAGCTTCTATATTCTGCCCATTTTTTCTCAATATGGAAGTCTTTACAATTAAGAATTAGAGTTCTTCTAATAGCTTTATCGTACTGAATAAGGAAGGGGATATTTTTATGTTTATTTATTACTGGTTTTGCCTCTTTCTAGCAGTTAGGGAGGTCTTCATGACCACTGTCTGTGCTCTTGTGCTGCACTGAGGAGAATGTTATGGACAAAAAAGTTAATTTTTCCCTGGAAAATATTGTAAAGCATTTGGTGTAAATGCTTGTGTTTTTTCAACGTTCTTCTACTTCTGGAAATCTCAGTTTCTCTCTTTTATTTTGGTTTTGTTTAGGTACTGGTTGTGCATGCATGGTTTTTGTTTTAAACATTCGTTTTCAGTGGTGTTTAAGTCTTTTTCAGTGGTATATTTTACTGAAAAGCATCCAAGTGGTGCTGAGAGTAGGTGGTGTCAGAGGAGGTTCTTGGTGGACTTGCCTTGTGATGCTTTTGGGTAGGTGTCTAGGCATGGATATTCTGCAGCTTTCGTGACCTCTCTGAAGGTTTTTTATCACCTTAATTGAAAAGATAATAGAACTTCATTTTTTTATGTTTTAGTTTCCTGTATTCCAACCTGTGCCCTTTGGTATCTTCCTCTCTTTTTTTGTTTGAGGAGTGTTTGCTTTTTTGCAGTCACTTTAGACAAGACAGAGCCACCTGGGTCCCTTTTGCTTGTCCTCATACAGTGTTTCCTGGTGTGAAGGAACATCAGGAAGACCATGGTACAATGTGGAAGTCGCCTCACCATCCTGATATGTAAATGAATACATTAAAAATGCTTTAACTAAAGAAAATGGGGGGGCTGGGTCCAAAGTGGCAGTGGTTACACCACTGTAACTAACTGGAGAGAAAAAATCAGGCCAACCAGAGTAGTGGCAAACAATCCTCAGCTGCCTCCCAAGGTGTGAACTGGAAGAGTAATACACACAGTGTGTGTCCTGGGGGAGGCAACAGGAGGAACTGGAGCTCCGCACCTATTCCAAAAATTTCAGTATCGTAGGAATAACCAAAACATGGCAGGACAACTCACGTGACTGAAGGATTGTTACGGATGGCTGTAGGCTGTTTTGTTAGGCAGTCAGGAAAAGGCAGTAGAATTGCACTTTATGTTAAGGAGAACCTTGAAGGTATAGAAGTCATCTTCAGTGAGTGCGGGCACCATATGAAATGCCTCTAGGTGAAGATGATAGAGGATGTCTGGAGGGGCAGTAGGCATCTGCTGCTAACCCCCAAACCAAGACAATAAGGTCAACAAAGAAATATGTCAGCCACTTAAGCAAGCTTTTGGTCAGCAAACCTACTTCTAGTGGGTGACTTTAGGTACCCACACAGCTGTTTGGAAGAAAGTACAGCAGCTCATGTATTGCAGTCTGGGATGAATAGAGGTCTCCTCACATAGAAATGTGAAATATGCCAACCAGGGATGGTGCACTGCTGGACTTGCTACTCACAAACCAAGAAAAACTCCTCTGTAATATCTTGCTTAGTCACTGCCTTGACTGCAGTGATCTCAGTGTTGTGGAGTTTGAGATCATGCTGAGCACACTGAAGACAAAAGTTTTAGATTTTAGAAGAGCAAACTTCATCTCCCTCAGAGCTCAGTTGGGAGGGATTCAATGGAAAGCTTTCATGGATGATAAAGGAGTTGTAAGTGCTTGGAGTTTTTCAAAAGAGCTCTTCTAGAAGCACAAATGCTGCTCATCCCCTTTAAAGTTAGAGTAAGAAGGTGAAACAAGAGACCCCACCCTTGGCTTAACTGTGAGCTGCTGAGTCTGCTCAGAACCAAAAAGTAAGTATAGGAGAGATGGAAAGGCAGAAGAATACCTGTTGAGAACTACAAGGGTGTTGGCAGGGTGTGCAGAGGTGCAGCTAGACAAGCAAAAGCTCTACACAAGTTGTAGTTGGCCAGAAATGTCAAAAACTGCAAGAAAGGCTTCTCCAGGTATGGAAAAAACAAGCAGAAACAGAAGGAAAAAACTGGCTCTCTGTTGAATAGGAGAGGTGAATTAGTAACCAACAACACTGTAAGGGCAGAGGTTCTCAGAACTTTCTTCACATCTTTCTTTAGTAGTACTGCTAGGAACAAAAATCCAGGTCAAATGAGAACACAGACAATACCATCAGTGGAGGAAGATTTGGTAAGAGAACTATTAAATGTGCTTGACCCCTACAAACAGATGGACCCAAACACTAACCACTAAGTGTATTAAGAGAGCTGGCTGATGTGATTGTGAGGTCACTCTTCATAATCTTTGAGAGTTAGTGGGAAATGTCCCAGAATTCTGGAAAAATGTTTATGTCACTAAAAGAAAGGCTCAAAGGAGGATCCAGTAAAATTGGCCAGAAGGCCAGTCAGTTGTATTTCTCTCTCTAGGAATGTTATGGAATGAATCCTGGTGGCTGTTGCAAATCAAATGAAGCACGTGATTTGGAAAAGCCAGCACAGATCCACCAATGCTGAATCATTGTTGATGAACCTGGTTGCCTTCTACAATAAAGTAACCTGCTTGGTTGTTGTGGGGCAAGCAGTGGGCATCATATATTTGGATTTTTTCAAGACTGATACAGTTCCACACAGCCTCTTGCTAGAGAAGCTGATGCATTATAGTCTAGACAAATTGTCTGTGTTGAGTGAGGAGCTGGCTGACAGGCCTCACCCAGGGGGTGATGGTAAATAGCTCTTTTTCAAACTGGCAGCTTTTAACTAGTGGGGTTTCCTAGGGATAGGTATTGGGCCCAATGCTGTTAAATAATCTGTATGATGGGACCAAGCATTCCGTGACAAGTTTGCAGGTGATACCAAAGCAAGTGGGGAAGTGGACACTTTGGAAGGGAGAGCCACTCTGCAGGAAGATCTGGACAGAGGCTGTAAGAGTTTGCCAAGAAGAACCTTAGTAAGTTCAACAAGGAAACCTGAAATACAGCGTTCAGTTCTGGTCCCTGATAATACAAAAGAGATGTGGACTCTGGAGGTTGAAGAGAAACACTATGAAGGTGACCAAGGCACTGGGAAGCCTGCCATATGAGGAAAGGCTGAGAGAACTGGATTTGTTCAGCCTTGTGAAGGGAAGGCTTAACAGAGACCTTATCACTGTGTTATAGTACTTGAAGGGTGTCTACAAAGAAGATGGAGGCTCCATTTTTACAGGGAGTCACATGGAAAAGATGAGGGGTAATGGGTACAGTTTGCTTCTGGGGAGATTCCAATTGGATGGAAAAGGAAAATTTTTCACAATGTAAAAAAAAACTTGGCCACTGGAATAATCTCCCTAGGAAAATGGAAGATTTCCCAACATTGGACATGTTAAAGACTCTGTTGGACAGGGTGCTGGGCCATCTTGTTCAGGTGGTCCTTTTGCCAAGAAAGGTTGGATCAGATGATCCTTGGCGTTCTTTCACCTTGGTACTTTGTTTTCATTTGTTCTCTTGTTCTACACCTCAAAGGGAAATGTGGGTTTGTATTTGCAGTGTGTAATATCCTTGCAGGGATGTGGTGGTATTACTGGACGTGGAGAACCACCTTTTTGTCTGGTGAGGAGGGCAGAGCTGCTGAACTTTGTCTTGCTTGGGCTTATCTGGGGAGGGCAAAGCAGACAGGGCAAGTGTCTTCAGGTGGTGATTGGAGACCAAAGGAGCAGCTGATGTTGTTTGTGCATGGGCACTTTACTTTATGGGGAATGCTGAGCTGGTCTCTGCTGGTTGGTTTGGACCATGTTGAGTAGTGGGTTTGGGGATATATATATTTTGTCTAGGACAAAAAAAAAATTATATATATATATATATATATATATATACACACACACACATATATATATATATATTTTGTCTAGACCACTGCAAAGTGGCTGCCACTGATGGCTTCCTTGACACTTCACCAGTGCTGAGTCTCCAGTGACACTTCACCACAGCTGGCTGCCAGTGGGCAGAGAGATGGTGTGTGAGATGGGTTCAGCAGCCCCACACACCACTAGGTTGCCTCTTCTGCCACCCTGTGCTGCATCCTGCTGCTTCTCCTCCCTCTGGTGTGGCTCTCTGCCACCTCTTCTCCCCCACTGTGCACAGGGGTAGGTGCCTGCCACCTTCATACCATATGTGGAAGGAGGTGCCCCATGCAGCTCATTCCTGCCTGCAGCACACGTTGCATTATGGGGAGGTGGGGAAGAAGGGGGTATGCAGGCAGGAGGGGGGAAGCAGCAGGAGGGAGCACCTCGGTACACAGCTGAAAAAAATTTAAAAAAAACAGCCAAACAAAAATATCCCAAGCTGAGGCTTGAAAAAGGGTGGGCTCTCCCACCAGGCTTCGCTCACCCCTGCCAGGACTGGTGCCACACAAAGCCCCGCTGGTATTCAGGGGCTTTGAAGAGCTCCTCTGAGCTCAATTGAGAGAAGCAGTGGCAGGGTCCCACGCAGAGGGAAGATGTGACAGCCCAGTGCCACTGAATGAGTGCCTTTGGCTGCTTTATGGTCCATTGTCCTGTCAGGGAGACAGTGGTGTTGAAGTGTGATGGCTGGTTGGCAGCACCCAGTTGTCCCTGACTGCCTTTATGTTTGCCAAGGTTGTGTTAGCATGAAAAAGGCCTAGGTGGATGTGCTGTATGTAGTGAGCCAGGTACCTATGCCCACAGGTGTGTGATGTGCACCACAGATGTGGTAGTTGTAGGAGAATGATGACCAGTCCTGGATATCTCCTGTGAGATTTTTTGTGGATTTTTGTTGTTTCTTCAGTGGAGTTGGTAGCCCTGGGGTGCTGCTCCAAGTCTCCACAGGTCTTGGTGGGTTCCCTCATTGCTTCTTTGAGGTACACCTTGTCCATGCCACTCTGCCTGGTCCCAAGCAGAGCTGAAGTATTGCTGAATGGTTGTGTGGGAAGGGGTAGTGATTTGGAGGTGGCTTTCATGTCTTGGAAGGAACAGCCTTCCTCCTTGGAAGGAGGAGCACACAGGGTAGACATCTTGTCACCCTGACAAGTGTGTGCTCCAAGGGCCCAGAATCGGCAGGAGATGCTGCCCTGGTGATGATCAGCAGGAGATGATACTTTGGTGAGGCTGCATCTGGAATATTGTGTCCAGGGCTTCTCAGTTCAAGGACAGGAAACAGCTTGAAAAAATCCATCAGAGAGTCATAATGATTAAGGGAGGGATTAAGCCTCCCTTATGAGGAAAGGCTGAGAAAGCTGGGTCTCTTCAGCTTGGAGAAGAGGAGACTGAGGGGTAACCTCATTAATGTTTATAAATATGTAAGGGGAAGGTGTCAGGAGGATGGAGCTGGGCTCTTCTCAGTGATGTCCAAACCTAGGACAAGGAGTAAGGAGCACAAGCTGGAGCATAGGAGATTCCATGTAGGCTTAAGACACTTTTTTTTTTTCCAAAAAGTATTATTTCCAGCCAGTGGATGTACAAATTAATAAATACATAAAAAAAAAATAAATACACAGAGTTCTCTGATAGATAAATAGATAAATAAATCAATAAATAGCATGCTACAGGAAATAAATTAGTAAGTAAAGTTCAGGAGTCACCAGTGTTCATGGAGATCTTCCCCACCATCAGGGGAGGTTGCAGCTGTCCATAAGTTTGCAGCACACAGCAGTTTCCTCCTCCTTCCTTTCCAGCCAGGTGTGAGCCATGGGATGTGCCACAGGCATGGGATGTACCACAGCCTGGTCCTGGCCTCACCACAGTCATGCCAGATTCCCTGTGGGAGCTGTCTCCTGGCTGGAAGAGGTGGGAGCAGTGCTGATCAACCCCCGCCCTGGGTCCTGCAGCTTCTGGTCGATCTGTGGCTGCCAGCGCTGACTGGGGACAGGGGTTTGGTGTGGGTTGGTTTGTTGGAGGTCCAGAGGAGTGGCTTTGTTCTTCATCTGCTGTATGAGTGTGTCCAGGTGTTGGAAGCAGATGATTGCCTGGAGGCGGACGTGGTCCCAGGCGCAGGCGCTGTAGTGGTGGGTGCGGAGGAACTTCTGGATACTTGTGAAGTTTCTGTTGATGCTGAGCAGCAGCTTAAGGGGTCTGTGCCTTATGGAGGCTGTCCTGTTGGATTCCATGCATTTCTCCAGATGGTAGATGTAATGTTCAAGGTGGTTAAGGAGTCCATGCTGTGCTTGGGCATCCCAGTGTCGTGGGGTTCTGGTGCTGCTGAGAATGGTGAAGAGGTGCTGGAGGATGCTGAGAGCGGCAGCAGCAGCGTGGCGTGGGTGTTTGGTCGGGGGGAGGTCTTGGGGGAAGAGGGGCGTCTGGTATTGGTGGCACGGGTGTGGGGGGCTGGGAGCCATGGCCCGGAGAAGCTGGAGGCTGTCCCAGAGGAAGGTGTCCTCACGGGGCTGCAGGTGGTGGCACATGGTTGCAATGGCAAGAGGTGTGAAGAAGAGCAGGAGCATGTGGGCACCGTGGTGCAGGCAGATGTGTGGAGCTCCAGGTGCAGCCATGGTGGTTCTGTGGGTGCTGTTTGGTGGAGAGGAGGCTGGTGAGTGGTGGTGGTGCATTATGCTTGGGGTAATGCTGGGTCTGTGTATTTATTTGGTGCTGTAGCTTTCCTTTCATCATCACCATGATCCACGCAGAATTTCCCCGTGTCTATTTTCAGTTTTGTTTTCTGCTTGCTCCTGAACACTGTTCTCCTGAACACTTTTGTTGTGCTTGTCAAAGCATAAGCAGGAGATGGCTCTTCCCTTGGGATGGAGAGCTGGTTTTTCCCAGGGCTGCTGTTGGGGTGTGGGGGAAGTCCCTCTCCTGTGCTGTTGTGGCAAAAGTGAATGTGGGGTGGCAGAGATTTTTGAGGCAGCTGTGCTCAGGATTCATTTCAGGGTTTCCTTTTCTTCTGTTTTGTGGGTTGTCTTTCTTGCTTTGTGTTTTCAAGTTTATGTACCTACCAACATTTTCTTTTAATTTCATGCTCAGATATTATTTGTATATATGTTTTATTGCATGTTTTCCTTTATTATTTATTGACAAATATTTTTAATTTGTCATTTCTTTTCTTGTCCATTCTCTATATAAATAGAGAATCTCTCATAAATAAATGCCTAAATGCTGCAAACAATTTTTTGACACCTTTCCACACAGTGATTGTGATTTCTACATCTGTGGGCTTTTCACTACGGTTTCACTTTGTTGTAGAAAGTAAGCAACACAAAGTGTTTGAGAGGCAGGAGCTGGTGGGAATATTTGCCTTTGATATGCCAGGCTGTTTACATCTTTGTTACCATCTGTAACTACTGTTTTATATTTTGATTGCAAGGAAAAATCAGCCACTACTCACAGACATCACAAAAATTTACAAAAATTACAGGCTTTATGATTTAAACAAATTACAAAGATTCACTTCAGGGAAAAGGGAAAAAAATGACACCACCTTTAAAGGAAAGACAAGTTTGCAAGAGGGAGAGGCTTTTACATGAATTTAGTCACTCTGGGGAAAGAGTTGTTAGAAGAAAAAAGGAGCAATTAAGTTTTTTCACCCTCTGAAGAAACCTCGCGGCTCTTTCGGGGGGTGGGGGTGGGGTGTAGGACTAGGGTCTGCTCGGCTTTCTGCTCTGCTGCTGGTCTTGGCTTTTATCTCGGCTTTTTCCTGGTGCTGTCTCATAGTCGTAGATGTAGCCGAAGTATTAGGTAGCGGGAGGGGGGCTGCTGGTGGTGTTTTTCTTTGTCTCTTTGAGTTTTTATACAGTAAAAAGAGTTCTGGCTTGTCGTTAATCACAGGCAGAGGCTTGGCATTTTGGGAACTTCCCCTTTGATTAACAAGAATTCTTCAGTCTTTGTTATCTGCTGGTTTTATTACCTGTCTTGACAGATTATCAGGATTTAGGTGCCTGCTGAGGTTTACAGTTACAGACCAGGCTTAGTTAACTGATATATTGTAAGTTAAGAGGAGACAGGGTGCCTGTTTATTGAAAGTAACTTTGATATCCTTTTAAAAGAGTAGAGAAATTCCCGGGTCGAGAGACAATTTTGTATTTTCCATGTGTCCACATTACGTCTCGAAAGCAGAAATTGGCAGAGTCCCAAGTGCTGGTCATCACTGCTTCCTGGGAAGTGGGAGGTGCCAGTGGCTGCTGATAAAGCAAGAATGGGGGTTTTTCCTGAGGTTTGGGAGGTTTTTTTTCAGTATGACTCAATGTCTTGACACTGCAAATTGTCACCATGTTTATTGTTTTTATTGTTGTTATTTTTGTATGTATTTCATTGGGGCATGCTGTCATCTTCTGTTAGCCTGCTGCAGGCTGCCTCTGTAGCAGGGATCTCACAGATGCCTTAGCTGATGCCTGAGGCACTTAGCAAGATACCTGGTGCAGATAAAATTTGTTACATCATAACTTGCCATTTTCCAATCCTCTCCTCTCTCACTTTTTGAATCTATTCTTGATACTTCAGTTTCACTTTAGGCACTTTCTCCTGCATGCCTTCTGTAAGTTAGGAAATACCCACAGTTTTTGAAGAGCAGGGTATCTCTTCTAGTGTTTTATTGTTAGTGGACATGAAGTGTAAAGGTAACTGGCTTGCAGTCATACTTCCTAATTTTTTTTTTTTTTTTTTTTTTTTGACGTGTCTATGCCACAGGTCTGTGGGATAGGTATATGAAGTGCTGATGTGGTTTTCCCCTATCTGAGAGGCAGTAGGAATAATTACATTCCTTACACCCTGTTTTCATGGGACCACAGTTATATTTTGTCCAATTTATACAGAGGAAAATCACAGAATCACAAAATGTCAGGGGTTGGAAGGGACCTCTGAAGATCATCAAATCTAACTCCCCTTCCAGAGCAGGACCAAAACTAAGGGCAGGTCACTCAGAAGTGCATCCAGATGGGTCTGGACTTTTTTCTCCAGAGAAGGAGACTCCACAGCCTCTGTAGGGACCCTGTTCCAGGGCTCTGTAACCCTTACAGTAAAGAAATCCTTCCTCATATAGAGGTGGAACTTCGTCTGCTGTGCTTGAATCCATTGCCCCTCATCCTGTCACACGGCCCAAGTGAGAAGAGGTTGTCCCTTCCCTCCTGATGCCCAGCCCTCATGTGTTTATATAATAATAATAAAATATAATAATATGAAAATATGAAAATAATAATAATTAGATCCCCTCTCGGTCTTCTCCTCTCCAGACTGAAAAACCCCAGGTGTCTCAGCCTTTCTTCATAAGACAGGGGCTGCAGTCTCTTTATCATCCTCATAGCCCTCCACTGTACTCTCTCAAGTAAATCCCTCTTCCTCTTGAACTGGGGAGCCCAGAGCTGGGTGCTGTACTCGAGGTGAGGTCTCACTAAGGAAGAGTGGAGGGGGTAGAGAACCTCTGTCAATCTGCTGGACATACTCTTCTTCATGCACCCCGGGGTACCATTTGCCTTCCAGTTCATATCCTCTAAATTCTGTTCAGATCCCTACTCCAAATCTGCTTCTTGTGGCGTTTTTCTCAGAAGGAGAGATGAGCAGAGCTTTTGAGTAACTTGCTAAATGTGAATTTGACTGTGTTTTCAGTGTTTTATGCCACAGGCATTAAGGTGGAATTACCCAGGAAGGAAAAGATGATGAAATACAATGCAATTTCAAGTTGCTGAAAGAACCTGCAATGTTAAATCTTTGCTGGATTAGTTAATGTTTAGTTATGAAGGATTTGGTATAAGAAATGGGGGTGATGCACAGAGATGCACTAAGGTGGAAACTGCTGTGAACTCAGAGAAAACATTTGAGATGTTGAGGAATTTGTAGAGAGTATGAGGAAGGATGTTTTTTCCCATGTTGGATAATGTGTGGAAATGGCTATGATACTAGTTAAAGCAGTAACTCTTCATGAACTGGAGGTGATGAGGAATAAACCATGAGAATTTGGAGGAAAAGAAATCAGTAGAGTACCAGCCTCACATGTAGAGTTCACCCAGAGGAGGAAGGGAAAACTTTTCTCTTTTTCTCCTAAACTGATGATGAAAAAGCTCTTTTGGTTCTGCTGATACATCGTGTCATCTTAGAGTGCACATGTTCTAGGGTGAGGTCTGTCTTGCCTACCTGTAAAGGACTTAGGAGAATCATATAACATAGTGGTCTCTACCTTTTCTGATCACACACCCCATCACTAAAAAATCTGTGAGCACTCACCCTCAATATGCTTTTATTTCTAAATTATATACGTGTACTATTGTACTAGTACATATGTTATAAAACATACACATACATAAATGAAAATGGATGAAAAAATAAGGTTAAGCAAACTCTTATTTTTAAATTTTAAAAATTTTATAAATTGTACCCAAAACATTTAGTTCATGCACCCCAATGTATTGTGTACCCTGCTTTGGAGGCTGCTGGTCTGAGGTCTCCTGTAACATATTTTTAATTAATTTTCCAGTCGGCAGGCAGTAACTCCTTAAGTTTTTAAAAATATTTGTTCTGCTTTCCTGGCTGACATTTTTATTCCTAGAAGACAGGGCATGGTACAAGGGTAGAATCCTTAGACTAATTCACATTGCAATTACAGTCCTGGCCTGACCCCAGGTTTTTGTCCCCTCCTGGTCTGGAGCTGGGGAAAGCTGTCACAGGGAGAGCATTTTAGTTGTTGCCTTTAGCTCACTGTTAAGAAATGAAGTAATTGTATACAATATTAAAAATATCAATAAAGTAGATTTATTTTGAAGTTGGGGATCCAGGTGAATCTTCAGCTCCACTACTTCTCCCCATACTTGCTTTAGCTCCTCCTCCTAAAGTCTTCTGCCTTAAAGTCTTCTGCCTGTAGTATGATGTTCATAGGAGCTGCCCATCTTTGCTATGATTTCAACTATTAACAATGTTGTCTCTTTCCTAGGATTACTATGGAATTACATTCCCTGCTCCTGCAACCTTGACAGGCAGAGATGGGAGCCTTGCTAACAACCCATACTCAGGTGAGTGCTATTTAAAGATGAGGATGGTAAGTGACCTGTGCTCATTTCTAAATTCAGGTCATCCTGACATTGCTGAAAGAGCAATCGCTTTTCCCTTCTGTAAGCAGTTAAACCCATCAGTCTGAACTAATCAAACAACAGCAAGCATCTCCCTCTCAACCCTGACATTGATGTTTCTTCATGGTTTTCGTCAGTAATTCTCGTTACTTCTACTGGGTTTAAGGACAGCCTTTGAGAATAAGTGCAAAATGTTTGCAAATGTAAATGGCAGTGTTACCTCGTGCTTTCAAGAGCACGTACAGGTGCTTGAAAAATATTCTATAGCTTTATCATTCTTTCAAAACTCAACTGGCTTGTTTTCCTGATATAGCCCCCTCTCAGCACCTCCCTATACTCCCTATACTGCTATTTTAGCACTTTTATATTGCCAGCAGGAGCTGCATCTAGCAGACCTTCCCTCACTCTCCCCAAATCTTGAACTTCATTTCCCATAGGGTGTAGTCTATGGAGCCCTTTCTCATTCCTGATCTTTTTCTTCAATTATCAGTGTTCAAAAATGACATCAGTGCCATTTAGGATTTTCAGCTGGTGGTTTTCTTCCACTGCCATCTGATTACAGCCTGAAACTGCAGCTGTAGGTGTTACAGTTCCTATAATGATAGAATTAAGTGTTGTCATACTTCTTTGTAACCAAAATAAAGGAATACTGGTTCGAAATGAGATAGATGCAATTATGTCACCTACCTAGAAAATGTGTACATGCTTCTCTGTAGGCTGCCAGAAAATTCAAGTGTTTGGGAGTTTTCTGCTTCATAATCACTTCTCTCAGGAGACTGCTTTTGGGTTAATAATCAAATTTCCCTTCCTGCTTCTTCAATAAGGTGGCCCACGATGCAAGCCTTACTTTCCTGGCCTTCAACTACTATCTCCAGAACTTTGGTGGTGTGAGGAACCAGCCATCTAACTAGTCATGCCTGACAAATAAACAGACATTGACAAAAATATGCTCTTCACTGCCTGTAAATCCTAACTGCCTTTCAGCACATGAAGCTTAGCTAATCAATTTAACCTCCAGGAGAGTCACATCTTAACCCAACAACCATTTGCTCCTTGGCTATTTACCATACTTCTGCTTTTAGCTTGTTTTATTGCAATGATCTGGTAGTAATAAACCTGCTCAGACCATGCAAGATGGGTAAGTATTGGTATCTCCATTTTGCCAGTGAATGAGGCACAGAGCTCTGTGTCACAAACAGGCCATGTCCCTGTGGCCATCAGGAGCAGAGACAGGGAGAGCATTCCCGTGAACAACTTCAGGCTTTGCAGTGTAGGACACGCTCTCCTCTGTAATTACCTGCTTGTATACAGGGGGTTTGAATCCTTTGAATCCTCGACTTCCAGAGTGGCTTTGATAGCTTTTCTGATCAGTTCTTTCTTTCACAGGTGACGTAACAAAATTTGGCCGTGGGGATTCTGCATCCCCTGCTCCTGCTACCACGCTCGCTCAGCCGCAGCAGAACCAGACTCAGACTCACCACACAACTCAGCAGCCCTTCCTCAACCCCACCCTGCCCCCGGGCTACAGCTACACTGGGTTACCTTATTACCCCGGTGTGCCTGGTGTACCCAGTGCATTCCAGTATGGGCCAACCATGTTTGTAAGTCTGACAGCCTAAACTGCAACCCTCTCTTCATGCCTCTCTGGTTTTGCTTTCTTCAGCCCGAGCTATCTATATCTTGGAATCACAAGACTGGGTTGGAAAAGGACCTTCAAAAATCATATAGTTCAACCCCTCTGTCATGGGTAGGATATCTCTTACTAGATCAGGCTGCTCAAAGCCCCATCTGACCTGGCCTTGAACACTTCCACAGATGGGCCACCCACAGCTCTGGGCAGTCTGTGCCAGTGTCTTTTCCTTATGTCCAACCAAACCTACTGTTTTCTCCTTTAAAGCTGTTGCCCTTTGTCTTGGGACTGCAGGGCCTGCTAAAAAGTTTTTCACCCTCTTTCTTATAAGGTCTCTTCAATTATTGAAAAGCTGCAATAAGGTCTCCCTGAAGCCTTTTCTCCTCCAGGCTGAACAACCCCAACTCTCTCAGGCTGTCTTCATAGCAGAGGTGGTCCATCCTCTACTGGATCATCCTCATATCCCTCCTCTGGACCCACTGTAACAAGTCCATGTCATTCTCATCCTGAGACCCCCAGAGCTGGTTGCAGTCCTGCAGGTGGGGTCTCATGAGAACAGAGTACTGTTGTCTCTGTTGTCTTCCCCAATATACAAGAGGTCTCCAAAAATGTGCAAGCATGAAATTTAAAAGGCCAGAACTGTGACCAGGTGATCTGCTTAAAGGGATGGGGGGGACACTGTGGACATTATCTACCTGGACTTTAGTAAAGTCTTTGATACTGTCTCCCACAGCATTATCCTGGAGGAGCTGGTAGGTTATGGTATAGTCAGTATGGGTAGAAAAGTGGCTGTATGGCTGGGCCCAGAGAGTTGTGCTGAATGCAGTTAAGTCCAGTTGGCTGGTCACCAGTCATGTCCCCCAGGACTCAGTTTTGAGGCCAGTGTTTTTCAATATCTTCATAAAAGATCTGGACAAGAGGATTGAGTGCACCCTCAGAAAGTTTGCAGATTCAAGTTTACACCAAGTTGTGTGGGAGGGTAGGAAGGCTCTGCAGAGGGATCTGGCCAGGCTGGATTGATGGGCCAAGGTCACCTGTATGAAGTTCAACAAGGCCAAGTGCCAGGTCCTGTGCCTCGGTCACAACCCCATGCAATGCTACAGGCTTGGGGAGGAATGGCTGGAGAACTGCCCAGAGGAAATGGACCTGGGAATGCTCACTGACACCTGGCTGAAGATGAGCCAGCATGTGTCCAGGTTGCCAAGAAGGCCCACAGCATTCTGCTCTGTATCAGAAATAGTGTAGCCAGCAAGTCTAGGGCAGTGTCCTGCCCACCTGTACGTGGCACTGGTGAGGCTGCAACCTCAAGTACTGTGTTCAGTTCTGGGCCCCCCGCTGCAAGAAAGACATTGAGGTGCTGGAGCATGTCCAGAGAAGAGCAGCCAATCTGGTAAAGGGTCTGGAGAACAAGTCTTAAGAGACTGAGAGAATTGGGAATGTTTAGTTTGGAGAAGAAGAGGCTGAGAGAGACCTTGTCACTCTCTACAACTACTTGAAAGGAGGCTGTAAGGAGGTGGGTGCTGGGCTCTTCTCCCAAGTAAATAATGATAGAGCTAGAGGAAATGGCCTGAACTTGTGCCAGGGGAGGTTTAGACTAGATATTAGGAACAATTTCTCCACTGAAAGGGTAGTCAAGCGTTGGAACAGACTGTCCAGGGCAGTGATGGAGTCACCATCACTGGAGGTATTAAAAAAAATTGTAGGTGTGGTACTTCAGGACATTATGTAGTGGGCATGGTGTTTTTTTCTGGGATGATGGCTGGACTCAGTGATCTCAGAGGTCGTTTCCAACCTTGATGATTCTGTGACTTCTGCACAGATTACTGTAAACAGCAGGCAGCTGTAGCTGATGGACTCGGTGTTCCCTGAAGCCCTTACCAGTCTCTGGAGAGTCAAAAGGAGATCCAAAGCTGAGCCAGTGAGCTTGAGAGTGCCTGGGAAATCATTCTGAGGATGAAGGAAACCCCATTAAATCAGAGAGCAGAGCTGGTAGTCTCTTAGGCCTGTAACCAGCAGTGTTCCCCAGGTCAATACTCAGTTCTGTCTCATTCAACCTGTTCATCAACAATCTGGACAAGGGGACAGAGAGCATCCTCAGCGAGTTCACAGATGGTACAAATCTGGGAGGGGAGGCTGACACTCCAGAGGGCTGTGCTGCCACCCAGTGTGACCTGGACAGGCTGGAGAGCTGGGCAGAGAAGAACCTGATGAGGTCAAACAAGAGCAAGTGTAGGGTCCTGCACCACCTGGGGTGGAAGAACCCCAAGCATCAACCTGGTGAGGGTGGGACCTGCTGGAAAGCAGAGGGATCGGGGCCTCCTGATGGATAGAAAATTATCCATGAGCCAGCAGTGTGCCCTTGTGGCCAGGAAGGCCAACAGAGTCCTGGGCTGCATGAGGAAGAGTGTGGCCAATAGGTCAAGGGAGATCATAGTCCCCTTCAGCTCTGCCCTGGTGAGGCCACAGCTGGAATACTGCATCCAGTGCTGGGCTTCCCAGCTCAAGAGGCAGGGATCTACTGGAGAGAGTCCAGTGGAGGGTACCAAGGATGACTGGGGACTGGAGCATCTCTTTCATGATGAAATGCAGAGAGAGCTGGTACTCTTTACCCTGGAGGAGAGGGCTGAGGGGAGACCTTGTTCATGCCCGCAGGTATCTAAGTGGTGGGTGCAAGGAAGATGGAGCCAGTTCCCAGAGAGAGGACGGGGGAGATGGGCACAAGCTGGAACACTGGAAGTTCCGTTTAAGCATAAGGAAAAACTTCTTCACTGTGAGGGTGCCAGGGCACTGGCACAGGCTGTCCAGGGAGGTTGTGGAGTCCCCTTCTCTGGAAATGCTCAAACCCCTCCTGGATGCAGCCCTGTGTAATGTGCTCCAGGTGATCCTGCTTTAGTGGGAGAGTTGAGAACTAGATGATCTCTAGAGGTCCCTTCCAACTCTGATAATTCTGTGATTCAGGAGAAAGAGGTCATGCTCCAGGCAGAAGGGTAGCTGAGTCTATTTTAGAGCCCTGGGTGTTTGTGTTTTATGAAGCAGCCCCAGGCAGGAGTTGCTGGTTTTTTTGATTGAGGAGAGAGCACCGTGGCTGCTCTGTCCTGCGTTTGTCTTTACCCTCCGTGCGTGAGAGATGCACTGCCCATCCTCAGACAGGGTTGCCCTGCAGTCAGAGGGGCTGCTCTAGCAAAAACTCGGGGTTTGCACAAATCCCCTCCAACAAGTTACAGCTGGCAGTGGGGGCCACTGTGTTCTGTGCCATCCCTGGAGCTGGGAACTCCGGATCCACTTCCCACGGGAGGCGGAGGTGCCATCCCCACTAGGTGGCAGAGGGAGCCAGTGTTTTTCCTTGCCGTTCCCCAGTTGAAACCTCTCCTTGTCCTCTTCCTTTGTTCCAGGTACCTCCAGCATCTGCTAAACAGCACGGGGTCAACCTGAACACTGCCTCGACTCCTTTCCAGCAGGCGAGTGGCTACGGGCAGCACGGCTACGGGGCAGGTACGGTCACCACGGCGCTGGCCACGCGAGTGTCTGCAGAGCTGCTTGCACACTCTAACACCTTGTCTTGTACACACCAGCAGGCTATGATGACTTAACGCAGGGAACAGCAGCTGGAGATTACAGCAAAGGAGGCTACAGTGGGTCATCTCAAGCACAAAACAAATCTGCTGGCACTGGACCTGGGAAAGGTAACACATGAGACTTGAGGTCGCTGTAGAGTGGGATTCAGTAGGGCAAACTCCCACTATTGCCAGTGCTGTGCAGTCAACACAGCATCCAGCTCTTAGCAAGGTCACAATACAAGATGTTTCTCCACCTCCCATGTTCAAAAATGCTTTCTTAATGGTCGAAGTGTTCCTTCTAAACCTCATGGCTAAAGTTTGCCTGAGGATTTGTGTGGCTGATGCACAGCTTTGTACACAATTATACATGGGAGAAATAGTGAGCCATTTCCTCTGCCAAAGTTTTCTTTGCTGAAGAATAGTGGTCCTGCAGCAGTGCCATGTATTTGAAGCCTAAGCAGTTGGATGTTGTTGCTGAAATGGTCCTCTGCCAAATGATGACTAGATTTGAGTTTCTTGGTAGGCACCCGAGATAACAATGTGTTAGCAGTGAGCAGGGCTGTTCACACATCTCTGGGCTGTTGTTTCAGCTGCTGTCTGTACATCCTGTAACTTATCACATTTGTTTCATGCTGGAAATGTTTCCTTTGTGACTGTAAAGGCTGAAGAATTTTTACAGCTTTATGTGAAAGCTTTGTTCTGCACATGCTGGTTAGACCTGAGGAATGTGTACTGGACTGCTTAGCACTAACTAGTTCCTTGGGCTTAAGCAAATACCAAGCATTGGTTGTGCATTTGAAACACCAACTGGACTGTCTTCAGCCAAGAACTGATCACACTTTCTCTTATGGAAGGAGCAATCCAAAAAAGCAATGTCCTAGGAAGAGTACAACCTTAGAGCAGTGCAACGCCCCTGGGTCCAGTCCTCTGATTCACTGGCCAAAGTGAAATGATTGCAGCCAGTCTATGACTCTGAGTACATGGCTGGTTTCAGAGTCACCTCACTGGTCAGTGTTTCTGAGCCTGTTGTGGATCCAGGTGGAAACAGCCTGAATTGGTGATTCTCAGCATTGCAGACCTCACCCTTCTGCATCACATGGAAGGAAAAGCACTCAACTGTGTAGCAGGTGCTGAGTCTCATCACTCAGATCACTACTGGAGGGCTCTGGAATGCTGCAGTAGAGCCAAATGCATCCCTAATTGTGAGGGAAAGCTGACTTTTCAGGGGCTTAAATTAGTGTTTGATACAGCCAGCTGCTGCCTGGTGAAATGCATTTCAATCCAAGTGGGAACTGCTGGGTGTGATTCATCCCAGTGGGCTGATCTCCTGCTTTGCAATGGGAGCAGGGAACCAAGCCCTTCCCTCTGTTGCACTGCAAGGTTCTATAGTTCTGAGAGCACAGAGAACCCCACTGGGCTGGCCAGCAGCAGCAGGGAGTTTGTTGGTTGACTTTCTCGTTGCTTTTGTGTTTTCCAGGTGTTTCTGTGACCTCAAGTAACACAGGTGTGCCTGATATCAGTGGCTCAGTCTATAACAAGACTCAGGTGAGCAATGCTGGACCCTCCTCCCTCATGGCCAGGTTGATGGCTGCCCCTGGGGGGTGTTCCCAAGTGGTCCCTCTCTGGTTCAGCAGGACATGACATTTCACAGGCTGCTGGAGAGGAGTCTCACCCTCTGTCCCACTGCCTCTGCCATGGCAGCTGCTGACATAGGCACAGCCTTTAACAGTGCTGCAGGATGCCCCATGCATGCTGTGTTCTAGGTGTGAATGAGGTGTGATGGCATCAAAATAGCCCCCAAAACTGGTGAGTCAAGGGGCCATTTGCTTTTCACCTGAGAGGCTGGTCCCATGCTCTCCTATGTCTGTTGCTCAGCTTCTCAGGCAATGCAGAAAGCACTTGGACAAGCTGTAGTGTGCAGTGGGCTTATGTCCAGCTCTTGTTTTCTGATCCTCCCACCCTCATCTGGGGGAACCCATGTCTGGCTATGACCTGTGCTTACAGGTAGGAAGCCAAATTTCAGCTACACACCTGTTGATAGGGGTTAAGCTTTGACCACAGGGAAGAAAATGTTATTTCAAGTTGTTCTTGTGTTTTTGTTGGCTGCTCTGCAGAGGTCAGGTAATTCCAGGCTGAGCCTCAGCAATGTGTGAAGGGCTGATTTCAGGCAGCTGCTGCCATCCTCTGTCCCACTGGGTCAAAAAAGGTCAGGGAATAGAAGGAGCACAGTAGCCACGGAATAAAATGCTGGAAGCATTATGCAGGAATATGGGTGAGAACAGGAGCTGAAACTCATTTACAGATATTTCCTGTGTCTTGGCTTGCTCATGGGGGTTGGTTGGTTCCGGTGATGTTTGGGCCACAGATGTTCTTGTCTGGTCAGCACGGGGCTGCTCACAGCACTCTCTGACACTGTTGCCCTTGCTTCCTGTGCAGACATTTGACAAGCAGGGGTTCCACGCTGGCACGCCACCTCCTTTCAGCTTGCCCTCTGCTCTTGGGTCAACTGGGCCCCTGAACCCTGGTGCTGCCCCGGGTTATGCTCCAGCCCCATTTCTCCATATCCTGCCTGCACATCAGCAGCCTCATTCCCAGATGCTGCATCACCATCTTCAGCAAGATGGGCAGGTGAGTAGGACCCTCTGCGTACCTGAGGGCAGGTTGCTCCCACCCACATCCCAGCAGGGGTCTGGGGATTTTTGTTTCCTTCCAGTTTTTATTTTGCTCACTGGAAAAGGACCTTGACAATGGTTGCAGAATCACAGACTTGGTGCCACTGACCAACTTGAGGAGGGGGAACTTCATGAAATTCAGCAAGGGGCAATAAAAAGTCCCACCCCTGTGGAGGAACAACCCCACACACCAGCATGAGGATTTGTGTGGCTGATGCACAGCTTTGTGCACAATTATACATGGGAGAAATAGTGAGCCGTTTCCTCTGCCACAGTTCTCTTTGCTGAAGAATAGTGGTGCTGCAGCAGTGCCATGTATCTGAAGCCTAAGCAGCTGGATGTTTTTGAATCAGCTTGACAGAAAAGGTGCTGGGGGTGCTGGTGGACACCAAGTTGACCATGAGCCAACAATGTGTCCTTGCCACGGGGATCAGTGTCACCCTGGGCTGCATTAGGCAAGGTGCTGGCAGCAGGGTGGGGGAGGTGATCCTTCTGATCAGCACTGGTGAGGCCACAGTTGGAGTCATGTTTTGGGCTCTCCGGTACCAGAGAGATGTGGATGTACTGGAGATTCCAAAAAGTCCACAGGGTGATGAAGAGGCTGAAGCATTTCTCCTGTGAGGAAAGGCTGGGAGATCTGGTACTGTCAGTCTGGAGAAGAGAAACCTCAAGGGTTCTCTTATCAATGTGTATAAATACCTGAGGGAGAGTGTGAAGGAGATGGAGCCAGGCTCTTCTCAGCAGTGTCTTGTGACAGGACCTGAGGCACTGGGCACAGACTGAAATACTGGAGGTGACCTCTTGAATATCAGGAAACACTTTTACTAGGATGGTGACAAAGTACTGGCATGGGTTGCCTAGAGAGGTCATGGAGCCTCCATCCTTGCAACTCTCTTGACAAGGTCCTGGGCAACTGGGTCTCGAGGTGACCTTGCTTGAGCAGAGGGTTTGGACAAGCTGCCTCAAGAGGTCCATGCCAGCCTCAGCTATCCTGTGGTTCTGTGAAGAGTTCATCCTGGGGCAGAGGGATGGTTTGTGGGGTGTGAAGCTGAGGCAGGCCTTGTCTGGGGCTGGAGACCAGGACACGAGCACCTGTACAGTGACTCCAGGGGCTGAAGTCAAGCATCCCCTTGCAGGGTGCACGTCAGCTCCAGTGTCTGATTTGGTTTCAGCAGCCCATGGGTTCCTTTCCTCACTGTAAATGTTCACTGGAAAAAACAGTGTTCTGCCTCAGAGTCCAGAAATAGAAGATGACATCTGTCCCCTAATGCTTGACTTCCTTGGCTGGTGCACCACCTCCCTTCACCTTGAGAGCACCTTTGCTGTCCCCAGTCCTGCTCCTCTCCTGCACCATGCTTGGACCTCTCTTAGGTTGGGGGGTGGTGTGTGTGTCCGTGTGTCCTCCGTGGCCGTTTGTCCTGGCTTACAGGAGCAGGGAGAGGGAGGGAGCATTGCCATACTGGTGGGTGTCAGGGCTGTCCTCAGGGGTGGCAGCTCTTCTGGTGACATTCAGGTGGCTTGGGAGCACTGATGTCCATCATCTCCTTCCTCTCCAACTTCCAGGGTGGATCTGGCCAACGCAACCAACCCAGCACCATGCAGCAAAAGTCTCAGGCTACTAAAACCGCCTATGGAACTTCTCCATACTGGACAAACTAAACCCGAAACTGGGGAGGGGGGAGAAAATGAAAGGAGGAGGAGGAGGAGAAATGAAAAACAACAACCAAAACACAAAAAGGATACGAAAAAGAAAAAAAAAAAAAAATCCGAAGCCCATTCCTGGAATTATTAGGAGAAGAAGTAACTGCTCAGCCAAACATCTGTGCGGGGAGAACTGCAGCCAGCCAGCCATCCTCTGTGTGACTCGCCCGCTTCCTCTTTGAGTTGCTGTTGTATGTAATATATTTATGTATGTATTTGTAAATGTAATAGAGCCTAAATGTGTTTTTCTGCATCTTGCAGCCTGTTTTATTTTCTTTGTAGGAAAACTAATTATTCATTTCCCATCTGCACCAGGGCATCCTTCCTTTTTTCTTTTTTTTTTTTTTTTTTTTTTTTTTTTGGTTTTTTTTTTAAGTTCATGTGAGCTCTGTCAAAGACAAACTGGGTCTTTTGTTAATTTGAGCTGGAGCCCATTTATTTAATGCAGTTCTAAATTCAGGCAAATAAAGGAGGGCTGACCCCCCCCATCACACCCTCAAGAGAAAAAAAAAAAAAAAAAAGAATCCTGTTGCTTTGGTTTCTGGTCCCAGCCCCAAATACAGCTGTTACTTTAAAGAAGAGGGGGAAAAAAAAATCAAATTAAGTGTTTTGTGGGTGTCCCCCTTCCCTCTTACTCTGAAGACAAACTTTTGTGAGCAGTTTGCTCTCTGTGGCCCTGAGTGGCAGTCTCAACTTTTTGTTTTTCAGTTTCTGAGTAATAATTTAAAAAAGACATGGTTTTCTTTTTTGTTTGTTTGGGGCTTTTTTGTTTTGTTTTGTTTTTGTATTGTTTCTCTAGCAAGAGACTTTGGATGGCTCAGTGTGTCCTGGAACCTCCTTTGCATCTTTAGAGGCAAAAAACTGTAGCGGTTTCTTAAATACCAGTATAAGATGTGTCTTGTACCTCTTTTTGCCCTGAGCCACCCTGACCAGGAAAGCCAGAGCTACTGGATGGAAACTTCACCTGTCCCTCCCTGCTCTTAGGTTTTTTTTTTTAATTATTATTATTTTATTTTATTTTTTATTTTAAATTTGATTTGATTTTTAAATTTTTTTTACAACAAAGACCCTGGAGGCAACTCCTGGTCCTTCTTGTCCTGCACCAGTGCAGTGAAAGTTTTATGAGTTTCATTTCTTTTTAGCCCTTCCTCCATCTAATAAAGATCTGAGTATATCACTGGTGTGTGTCTGCATTTCCAAAGGATCCAGGAGCAGTTTTGCTTCTGCAGCCTCCCCTTTTCCACCTGCTCCTTCCCACAAAAGCTGAGCTGGGAGCGAGGGAAGGAGCAGCCTGTGGGTCTGCAGGGGAAGCTGAATCCCATCAGACAGGTGAGTGCTGGGGATGAGTTCCCAGGCAGTGCCCTGACTCCTGCCATGAGCATCACGGGGCTTTGGGGTCCCCTGAATCTGGTTCTGAGTCCCACAGGGCAGAGGGGTTGGGTAAGGGGGGAGTGCAGCTGCAGCTCTGCTCCTGGGGCCCCTGGCCTCCAGCAGGAGGAAGGTCAGTGCTGAGTGAGGGCTCCTGACACCAACTCATCCTCATCCTGAGTGTCCTGGCCCCATGCAGCAATGGGGAGGTGGGTAAATGTAAAGGGGCTTTTCAGAACTGCCCAAGACTCATAAGGATTAAAAAAAATACATCTGCTTCTACCAGGATAACTTTTTTTCTACTACATCAACACTTCCACGAGCTCTCACCTACAGCTGGCTTGGGAAAAGCCAGTGTGGCAGCCAGCCCTCCCCTGCCTCTGCATGGCACAGCATGGGCTGTGCTGGCAGTTGATATTGGGCAAACTTTGGCAGCTTCTGGGCCACTGGCACCACCTCTGGGCCCTGATCCAGACACAGGTTAAACATGTTTCTGCAGGCTGGGGAATTGGTGCTGCTGCCTCACAGGAGCTACTATTGGGGAAAACAAACTCCCCCCAGAGTCATCTTACACTCCTGAAAGGGCCACAGAAAAGCTGCAGGGGGGACTTTCTGCAGGGCCAGGGAGTGACAGAATGAGAGTGGGAGACAGTTTCAGACTGAGATTTAGATGAGATACTGGGAAGGAATTCTTCCCTTTAAGGGTGCTGAGACCCTGGCACAGGCTGCCCAGGGAAGCTGTGGCTGCCCCATCCCTGGAAGTGTTCAAGGCCAGGTTGGATGGGGCTTGGAGCAACCTGGATAAGAGGGAGGTGTCCCTGTCCTGGGCAGAGAGGTTGGATTTTTAAGGTCCCTTCCAACCAAAACCAGGCTGTGATTCTATGATTTTCACACACTTCAGTTTCTTATTGCAAGGAATCCACTTCTGGGTCAGGGTCCAGAAGCGGTTGGGATGTGGCCAAAAAGCAACCCTGAGCTCCCTGGGTCTGTTGCAGAGCAGCTGCGAGTGAGACTCAGCTGGGGCTTTTCCCCTGCCCCCAGGGCGATGCTCCCAGGGCTGCCGGCAGTGGCTGGGTTGTCCTCTGGCACCTCCTCTTTCCCAGCACAAGGCAGCAGAGGCAACTCCAGCCCCAGGCAGCGCTGTGCAGACACCTGCAGGCTCCCCCCCTCTGCTCCAGGCGAGGCTGCACAGGGTGATTTCCCATCTCCTTCCACTCTTGGTTCTGTCAGGGCTCTTTCTGCAGCAACTTCCTCTCCAAGCAGTCTGATGGTAGAGCCAAGGTTGCTCAGCTGCACTTGACCAGCAAGGAAAGGGGAAAAAAAAGTAAAAAAGAACACAAAACCCAGAAACTACCCCTGTGCCATCCAGGTTTCTCTGGTACAGTGCAAGCTGCTGCGCTGCCTGGCTTTAGTGCCACACCTGCTGGATGAAGCAGCTCTGGGCTGTAGGAGCCTGACAAGAAATAAAACCAAGCCTGATCCAAGTCAAAAGACCCAGGCAGCACCAACCACTGTTCAGTTCCATTCCCCAGTATGGAGGCGTCTGGGAAGGCAGCTCTGAAATGCCTGCAGTGTAGTTGTGAAGGAGCCACAGCCAGGCTTGGCTCAGCAGTTCCTGCAAAGAGCCCCAAGCAGAGGAGGAGCAGCCCCTCTGTGCTTGCCCTGCTGGTTTCAGCTTGCCTGCAGCAGGCAGGCTCTGCAAAACAAAACTTCAGTCTCGAGCTTCCTGGGGATGGCCCGGGCCAGGAAGCCAAATGTCCTGAAGGAGTGAGTGGCAGTGATGCCTCCATTCCCCTGCCTGATCCTTACAGGAGCACCGTGCCCCTGCCCCACCAGGGAAATGGCCACCAGCAGCCCCTGGCAGTGGCCGCTTTGACCCAATCCTGCACCCCAGATGCAGGCAGGAGAGACCACGAACCATCCTCCCCCCGGTATCCTCCTTCCTCTGTTGGGAAGATAAAATATAACATGAAATATAAAAGCACGTGGCCTTGTGCCAAGGTGCCTCTCTGAAGGGGTCCATATTTAGGCTAGGAGCTCGGGCAAGCAGCTGTCAAGCAAAGTTATTTCCCAATAAGCTTATAGATATTTATATGTTATAGGCACTGATACTGGAGTGGCAGTGAACTTGTGAGCAGCTGTTACTCAAAGCTTTAAATAATCCATGCAAATAAACCACTTCCATTAACAAGGGCAGTAACAGTACAGGGGTATTTTCATTTCACATTTTTATTAGTAGACAGATGTGCAGAAAAGACAAAATATAACTACTGAAGGGAAAGACAACACAAAAATGCATCAGTTAATTCTTTCTCGTAAATTATACTGAAGAAAAAAAAAAAAAAAGAAAGAAAGGAAAATATTTGGGATTTCAGCTAAGAAAATAACTAAGAAATCTAGTGTACCCTGCTGGTTTCAGAATGGTTGAAAACTGCATTTGAAGGGGCTTATACTTGCAAATGTAAACTCCAGTATTGGCTGAGACAGGCGAAAAGGGCTAAAACCAGAATACATAGACCAGGTAAACATTTTCCTGCAATTTCTTAAATAGTTTTTTTTAAAAAAACAACCCCAAAAATAAAAATAAAATCAAATAAAAACCAGCAACCCCTCATGCTTCCGTTTGTTTAAAAAAAAAACAAAAACCAAACCAAAACAAAACAAAACAAAAAAACCCACCAAAACCAAAAAAACAAAAAAAAAAAGAAACCAAAGAAACCAGCAAGTCAACAAGCGATGACACTGCACAGGACAGTGAGGAAGAGAAATTATTCTGGTTAATGTAGGAGCTCTCAAAATAGGTTGCTTTTTGTCTTTAAAAACAGGTTAACAGAAGAGTCATGATAATGCATCTTACAACACCAAGCTTGGAAATACAAGTCACTGGAGAGAATACAGTGAAGACGGTCAAAAGTACAAGGGGAATCCTGAAAGATGCAGTATGCTCATTTCAGACCAACCATCAGCACAGCCAGCGTTGCCACACACTGCTCCTCCACCCCACAACAGTCCCTGGAAAGCTGAAGGTGCTGCTGTCCCTGTCCCTATGTGTCCCAGGGACTGGCACTGCCCTCACAGGGCTGGGGAGAAGCAGGGGGTGCCAGGGAGCCCCCACTGCTGGCTCCAAAACTCCACCAGAGGCCGAGTCTGTCTCTGCTGGAAGGATGAGGTGGAGCAGCAAACCTGGGACACCTCAGGAGTGGGGCTGCCTCCCTCTTTCCCTTCCTCCCTCCCCAGGTCACACACGGGCAGGGAGGGCAGACCCTGGTGGGGGGCTCTGGGGATGTCAACCCTTGGGCTGCCTTCACCAGGGTGTGCACCCCCCGCAGGGGCAGAGGAGCAGGGGCTGTCCCTGCTGCAACCCATCCCAGCCCAAGCAACAGCTGGAAAACACATCTGCCTCCTTCAGAGCCTTCCTCTGCCCTCCCTTCCTCTCCCTCCCTCCCTCCAGGCAGCACACTGGGGCCTTGCTGAGGCTCATCCTGCTCCTCAGGACACAGCCACCCAGCTGTACCCACCAAAGCACCCCTCGAGGGACCACAGCTGGTGATGTACCATTGAAATCCCTGAGATATACACGAAGGGGAGGCAAAACAATGCCTGAGCCCACAGCTCTGAGCAGGGGAATTGCCTCTGTACCTATGGGAACGGAGAGTCTGGCCTCAGAACCTGCTCCTGGAGGTGCCCAGGCCTCAGGGCAGGGCTGGCTGCTGGCCAAGGATCATGCAAAAAGGTGAATTCAGGCCACTGCACCACAGCTGAACGAGAGGAGGACACTGCAACAGGGATCAGGAAAGAGGGTTCTGCAGAGACCAGCATGCAGGATCCCCCCTGCCCACAAGGGAGGGCCCTAAGCTCTGCCAAGAGCTCCCAAAAAACATGCAGGAGGCCAAGCCCAGTGCACTGGCTGAAGCTTACTGGTAAACAGCCTGCCAATCCCTGCCCCTGGCTCCTCTTACAGCCTGAAAGCACTCTGTGTCTGCCCCTCTCCTGGGGGGCTGCACATGCTCACCCATGCCCCAGCCCCCCAGGCAGGGGAGAGCACAGCACAGGAGCATCCTCTCTGCCCCCAGCAGCCACAGGGACAGCAAACATCCCAGGCAGACACCACAGGGAGCTCCTGACCCCTGCCAACCCCACAGCAGGGCTGCATTTTCCAACAGGAGACCTACACCAACAACAGAAAAGAAGGCTCAAGCCAGCACTGGACTCAGGCTGCAGGAAGAAAGGGCTGCTAGCAAGCAGGAGGCTACCAGTCTCTCCCACCACCAAAAAAAAAAAAAAACCCCAAAATTCAGAATGAATTCTGGCCTGCTGGGAAGCAGGATGTGTGTCTGTTCTCCTCCCTCCTGAGAGGAGCAGCTGGCAGCAGATCTCAGCAGCATGGCTAAACTGAACTTTTTCAACCTCAACCTAATCTGAAAAAAGAAAAAAAAAAAATAAATAGCAACCCAGGGCTCAGTTGTACAGATGTGAAGTGTTAAGTGTTTATTATAGGGTTCATATCACAAGTCTTTTCCAGAGACAAAGCTGATTGTGCCCTCTGGGGCTCCAGGGGCCAGCTATTACCTAACTCGAGCAGGCTGAAAAGGAATACTGTACCTTTCAGTAACATCCCATCAAGCTCAACACACAGTAGCTTTAGACTCTCCGCCCCACACCTTATAAAGGAAAAGCCACCACCACAAGGCTAAACGAATGTACACACGCTATTATTGTAAATGGAGCAGCTAGACCTTGGCAATTTGCTTCGTGTGGATTTTTTTTTTTTTTTTTTCTTCCCAGCAAATGCAGCACTTGAGATCTCGAAAACTCGGCTTCCAATGGGTTTGTTCCAGCTTTAAATACATTAAACATCTCAATGCAAGACTGCAATTCAATAATCTAAACGCGAGCAAACCTGTTTCGCTGTGAGCGTTTCGTAAAGAAGTGAAAAGGGGAGTTCCTTTTTCAAAAAGAAATCATAATACAGTGATGAAAGGGTTAAGAATGCAAGAATTCAGACATTCTGTAGAGGGTCTCTAAGAGGTCCATAAAAAAGGAGCAAACAGATCCGTACAACAGGAGACAGCAGGAGACAAAAAGTTTTTTTGATCCCCCCCCCACACTTTTTTGCTGGACTGCTGCTGGGTGACTGCTGCTCCCTTCTGGCCTGAGTCGGCAGCGCAGTACAGGGGCCCCGCAGGAGCAGGTCACGACTCCTCGTTGCCAGAATCATCATCATCGTAACAGTCGGCATCCTCCTCCTCCTCGTCCTCGTCATCAATGTCGTCGTCATACAAGTCGTCATAAAGCAAATCTGAACTGTTGTCATTGGAAGGCACTTTAGTTTTGATGCAGTACTCTGCCAGCGTGGTGGGGACCTTCACGCCGTCCTTCTCTGCCTCAGCTTTGGTGGCCAAAACCTGTTTCCTGTGGGGAGGAGGACACAGACAGACACCTGAGCAGGGACCTGTGTCAGCAGCAGCCTGGATCGACTCCCCACCGGCCCTGGCTCAGCCCTTCTGGCAGCTCAGCCTCAGAAGAGTTGATACTTGGCCAAAGAACCACAAGCAGCGTGAGAGAGAAAAGATACAGGTCCTGCAGCCCTGGGCTTGGGAGAGCTCCAGGGGTCCCAGCAACACCTGAAACCAGTTAGAGTGAAGCACTCTGCATCAGAGGCCTGCCAGAGATCAGAGCAGATTTCATCACCTTTGCTACAAAAGGGATGCTCGGGGATTTCCTCAGATGACTCCTTGACTCTACCCCCCACCTGCTCCACACTGCAACTCCCACAAGCGTTTGACAGCACTGAGCTCCCACAGGAGGGTAAGAACAGTCGGAGCACCTGGATGCACCCCAGGCTGGGGGCTTGCAGGAGACAAGTGCTTCCCATCCCCCCAGGGCAGGCAGGCTCTGGCTGCTGCCTCCCAGCACAGAGAGGAGCAGATGGCAGCCTGTCCCACCTGCTCCTCAGCTCTGCTCAGAAGGTGGATCCAGCTTTGAAGCCAAAGTGGCTGGAGGGGACTGAGAGAACTTCCTGGCCAGGCTGTTGTTCACAGGCTGACTGCTCTGCATTGCTCCATATGTCCTGCATGCCCAGCTAGCAAGCAGAGCCAATGCAGATCTGCTCTTGCATGAGAGTGGTCCTGCTGCAGTGGTCCATCCACTGCTCTACAGCAACCTCAGTCGAGTCCACACCATCTTCCTACAGCACCTGACTAACTATGAACTCTCTCAAGTGTCAAGATTGATCAGTGCTTCCAGCCAATCCAACCCATCTTTGCCCACACTTGCCAAATCCCACTGATTTTCCTCCGAACTGGAGGGACAAGGCTGTGACTCAAGTGCATCAGGCACAGAATTAGTGGGATGCAGTCAGTTTGAATTACATCCCAGGCAGTGCTCAAGGGCAAGTGGGGACTTGGGCTGGGATTTATTAACAGCCAGTAAGTTTTGCAGAGCATCACAGCAGCTTAGACTGAAAAAAAAAGCAATATAAAGACAGATCAGCCCAGGCCTCCTGCTCGCAGCCTGTCAAGGTGCTGGGCCATTGCTTCTGAAGTGTGTTCCTACCCAGAAAGGCTGGACCTGGTGAGCCTTCACATCCTTTCCAACCTTAGGATTCTATGATCCTAAACTTGCACTGCTTCTGTGTGTTGAAAATCCTACAGGGACCAGAAGCACAGACTTGGAATAAGATGGTAAAATTTATTTCCAAAGAGGCAAGCACAGGGAGAAGCTGGTTCCAGCAAATTCTGTGAGCAGCCTGTTCTGCAGGATTCAAAGCAGGAGGCTGGTAGCACAGCATCACATGTTGGCAAAGCTTACCTTATGATTTCAGCATACTCCTTATCTTTTCCTTTACTGTCTCTCCATTTCCTGAACATGACTGATGCATCCACGTTAGCAGGAGAGAATGTGTTTGGCTCGTTAAGCAGAGAGATTACACTCAGTAAGATAGTCCTGAAAAAGGTAACCACAACAGCAGAGTCAGAGCTAATGCAGTCACAGATTCTGGATGCCAAGGGATATTTTGAGTGAGATCCTAGCCATCAGCACAGGGAAGGTGACACAATACAAACCTCAAAGATCTTACCTGACTATAGACCACCATGTCTGTGCACCTGCATGTGATGAGGCAGCAGGCAAAGTTAGGATCAGAACCCAGCCTGTCAGCACCACCCATGGATGGTGCAGGGCTGGAAACCTGTTTGATGCACTGGTTCCTAGTGGCATTCTGCCTCCCAGCAGACAGCCAGGGTCTTTGCCTGCTCTGTGTAGGGAAAAGGACCACTACATCCCAAGGCCACCAAATAAGGCTGCACTGCTTTTCTACTTTTCTGCATTTTTCTGACAAGGTGGAAGCTGTGGGCAAGTCTCACTTCTCAGCAGCTCAGTCCTCACTTGAAGACTCCTGTAGCTGCACTGGAGCACAGCAAGGCAAAGCCAGTACAGATGTTTTTTCAACACCCAGGCAAGTCGCCAAGGGCCCAGCAGGATTTGGCTGCTGGTACTCAGCAAAGCCAGCATGAGCCAGTCATGTAACCCCCAGCAGACAGAGAGCTTTCCTGGATTTCTAGCAGCAGCACAGAGCTGGCTGCTCTGCCAGTGTTTACCATGGGCAAACACCATTTTCCTCCTCCAGATCCTTCTCCTGCATTTCCTGCAACCCTTGGTACTCACAGTGTCACAACCAGCACAGACCTCCACAGCCACCTGGCTGTAAGCTACCATCACAAGAGCTTCACACATCCGAGGAGGTCCTGCTGGCCACAGCTTTTGATTTAAATAGAAAGGAAGAACAACAGACCAGGAATAAGTCTTGAAATACAGCAGTACACAGCAATTGCTTTGCAGAACTTGATTAAAGGACACGACAACCCCAGCTGTACTTGCATTGATTTAGGGGGGTACATTCAGAGCAGCGCATGCTGAGCACATCTACCAGATTGATGTATCTGGGATGCAATTCCAGGAAATGCTTGGACATTTGGATGCTGGGTTTCTTGAAAGGTTTTGAAACTGAACACTTGTGTCTGGACAGACCATTGAACAGAGCTATCAGGAGCACCTTGTACTTTCTATTTTCTAAATAATACCACTCAGCAGGAATAAAGAACAGCAGCTCTGGAAAATAACTGTCTGGTCAGAGTGGAATTGCAGGCAGAGAGACCATCTTCAGCTGTGTCTCATGAATTCATTTAAAATACTGATTCTCAACAAATATGCTGAAAAGCCAGCATGTCAGCTTCAGCACAACTGCAGCAGCTTTAGTGTAGATTAAAGCCTATCTAGGGAAGGCTGAGCACAGGAATTCATGTCTGGATTTAGCATGTGCTATACACCACACTTCCATCCACAAACTGAGGAGAAGCTGATCTCTGCTGCAGTGTCCCAGGCTCATAAGTCACTGCAAAGCTACTTACATACACCAAGGCAGATGTCTCTGCAAGGCTCCCTGCACCTCCCATTCCTGACCTGTGCCCTGGATCAGCTGCATCACTACTGACACCTTAAGAGCTGGGCAGCCTGATCCAACTCAGACCCTGCTACTGTGGATGAACAAGGTGAACAAGGTCCAGTAACAGGAAGGGGTCCCAGCACATGGGATACAACAGGACCAAACCACAAAAAAAAAATCAGCAGTGTGGGAAAGTAAATACCCTCAGACACAAAATATCAGAAAATATCAGACAAACTGCACTGGCTGCAGACTGATGCCCTGCAATGCAGTCAGGGGTATCCATCTCTCAGGTGGGGTGGTTCTAACGTGCTGCTCCATGCAAGCTGATTGCAGGAAAAGTGGGGATGTCAAGCCTGCTTTCTGCTTTCTTGCAATCCCCCACCCCATTCTGAGGAACACTGAGCTGTTTGAAGTGTTTACATCCCTGTTGTCTTCAGAATGAGTCCCTCTACATTATTCCAGCTATTCACACTGCAGCCTCCCAGAACCACCTCCAGAGGTACAGATTTTTCCTAGCACATTTTTTCAGTATAAAGTTTTGGGCTAGGCCATACTGACAGTCACATTGGTGCACCTGAGATGGTTGCAGGAACTGCCTAGATCCTAAGCAGCCACAAAAAAAGAAAGCAAAGAAAAATGGGAATCCTCAGGACACAACTAAATGCTCAGAAAGGGCTTCACCCATCTTCACAAGATGCTGATGTACCAACATTTTGAATATTGTGCTCAGTTCTGGCCTGTCCATCTCTAAGGACAAAGGGCAGACAGGGGAGATACGGGAAAGGGCCACTAAAGTGATCAAAAAGCCTCAGCTCTGAGACCTGCCACCACTTCCTCAGCTTTATGGGGCACAGGACATAAGCAAAGCAATATTCTCTGCCACACAGATCACAGCTGCACATGGTCTGCTGGATGCTTGCCATATTTACTTATGCCTGCCTCACCTAGCTCAGTGGTAGGGAAATCCATACTGACTTGTCTTTAAAAGCATTAATGAGCACGTCTGACACTGTCAGAGGTGGAGGCACAGGTGCTCTCCAAGTTGAAAAATGACATTGCCCCCTTCAGAGACCACAGCCACAGTCTTCTGTAGTAAATGTTCAGCAGGACACTCACAGTTCAGCAGCTGAAGAGAAGCCCTGGGTGGCACATGCAGCTCATCACAAGCTTGATCCCCTCCCACCTTCAGCCCTGCTGCCTCCTGTCTGACACTCTGGAGTCTTAGCAAACCAGATGGGACCCCAGCAGGATGTGCTTCTGTCAGCACTTAGCCCCGTGGGATGCTGGCAGTAAAGGATGAGTTTTACTTCCATTTGCTGATCCAGCTGAGGAATGTTTTCTCCCCAGATGTACCCCCTAAGCCCAACACATAACAAGAGAGTAAGGACTGAAAACTGCACCATGGTGAGGAGCAACAGAAATCAGAGCTGGCACCATGAGAAGTTTCAAGTGAATCTTCAGGGTTGTATATAATGAAATACAAAATGTGTGTGATGCAAGTAAATAATTCACAAAACTGTTTCCTAACTATGAGCTGAGACTTGTCACCTATTCAGTTCTTCATTGTCAGTGTCTTCTAATGAGGAAGAAATTCAGAACCAGGAAAAAATGGACAGATTAGCCTTTAATGCCTCTGTTACTTTGTGAACCTTATTCTTTTTTGGAAGGATTAAAATCACCTGGCTAACTGCTCAAGATACCACACCTTAGGAGACAGATTCAAATACTGGAAGGCAAACAGCAGGCAGGATTAGGCAGAGTTCCTGCTGAATCTGAATACTCACTTCTTCCACCAAGTGGTACCTTGGATGAGTTTGAAAACTCTTCATACAGTGTAACATGGGCTGGGAAAGGCTAAAACATTTGAGATGATTTGCTTTAAAAGCATGAGACCCATGAATAGGAGAGAAGGTTCCACATTGTTAGCCCAGTATCAAGACAGACAGCACTCTAGTATCTTCAGACAGCTTGAGAAGTCAGGTTACTGCTTGATTCAAGCCCTAAAACCCTTGAAGTCTTCAGTTCCTTTCCAAACTTCTCCCAACACAGGCCTTTGTCTAGGAGAGACAGAACAGGCCTTTGAGATCACCATTGTACATCAGATTCACAGTTACCTGACATTTTGGGTAGGGTTCCACCTCTCAGATGGCAGCTCTCCACTTTGTGGGTCATCTACAGGTGGATGAAGAATTGAAATACATACATCTCCATTCTGCAAGACAGAAACAAAAGTTTATAATAGCCTGGCTTGAGGAAGAGATGTGATGACACAACTTGACTGCTCTTGGCTATGTTCTGAGCAGTTTAACCTTGCTGACATGGACACTCCAAGTGCTTGCAAAAATATGCAAAAGCTGGAAATGGTTCTTAATTCTTCCATGGTCTTCTGTATCTATACATTCAAAGTATCCCTCATTAAAACAGCGTTAGTCTGCAGATTGGTACTAAAATAAAACCAGATCAAGGGGTTTAAAGAACATTGCCAATCAAGCAAAAGGAGTAGTAAAGGCACATAAAACTAGATTGGTCTCCAGACTGCAAGTACTGTAACAGCAATAGAGATGAGCTTCAGTCACAGAAGACCCAAAGTACTCTTATATTTCTCTTTTTTTTTTTTTTTTTTTTTTTTGTTCCCAGTGGTAGCTGAACTAGCTACAGGAATTAATTGAAGGACTTAGGACTACCAGCTCAGGTGTCAAAACAAGGCTTCTCCTAGGACACAAGGAGGTTGAACAGATGGTGCAGGGTGGGCTCAACTAGGACACAGCTGTCTGAAGTATCAGGTGAAAAAACAGGAGATGCTCTCTGAAGGTTTCACTGAAAATCCCTTCCAGCATGCAAGAGGAAGAATACTTTCGCAGTGTACTGGTGCCATACAGCCATGTAATCCTCAACCTGTGCTTTACTCAGTGTTATAGACTGAATATAGGTCTAAAGCTTTATCATGCCTACCATTTATAATCTCCTTGAGGAGCCTGTAACACCAATTCTCCATCAGCAACAGCACTGACATTACTGCTTCAAAGCAATGCTGCTGCAGTATTCACCATAGCTGATATTCTCCACTTAAGCTGACTCCAGGGAGCCATGGGGTCCCAGTGGGGACCATGGGGTCCCAGTGCCTTGCTGTCAGATGGGGTGAAGGTGCAGATGGATTCTGAGGCCAATCAGCAGATGTTGGCCTCTCCAGGCCCTGCTGGCTTGCTGCCTTTTGCTGGGAAGACTTCACAAGTTCCCAGAGGCAGCCCCAGGCCTTGAGGTGGCACAGCTGCTGGAGGGCAATGGCCTCTTGTTGCCCTGACTCAAGGCACAGGTAGGGAACTGGAAGAGAGAGTCTGTGGGTGTGGATCAGTTCTGCTTGAGACTGCAGGGCTGGCAGTTCTCAGCTGCATCCTCAGGACCCTCCAGTGGCACAGGATGCAGGGCATAAATCAGTGCTGCTCACAGCTACAGCATCTGTGCCTATGAGCCCCCAGGCAGACAGCCACAGACAGCAGCAGCTCACCTGAGGGGCCTCCCAAACAAGTCCACTCATCTTGATTAACAACATTTATTTTATAGACAAATGAGATCCTCCTTCAATACTGCAAGCCTGTGATCAGTATCCAGATCTCCGTGGTTCACTAACCCTGCCAGGTATGCTAACCCAGCAAGCCCTCAACATTCTCAAACAGGTTTTTTTGTCAAGAATACAATCACAAAATGCAGTGAAGCACCTGGAGCTGCTGAACACCCAAGCATGCACTTAATGTTGCTGGAACAGTTTGTCATAACAAGGTAGTTTCCTTTTTAGGACTTCCAAAAGGCCTGTGCAATCAAGAAATATGTTTTAGTATCATTTTAAGGTTAAGGTAACCTCACTAATGTTAGATTATACTCACAGCCAAATCTGGTTTTATTAACAATTTTCATAAGTTTACACATTTTTTTCTTCAACCATCTCCTGGGAGAATGCAGTGTTGGTGGCCAGAAGAAAGCATCACAGCACTTGGGGGAAGATCCTCAAGCTACTGTGTCAGCAGCACGTGGTCAAGCAGATATTTGGCAATATGAAAACAGAGGGAAGAGAAGATGTGAGAAATTTCCCTCTTGCAGCAATCACTGCTGTGTTTGGGAACTCAAGCAGGGCAGGACTGCCTTACAGTGTCTGGAAAGGTAAAGTCTCCACACACGTTTTTGAAAGATATAAACAAGGAGGAGAAGGTATTCATCTGCCAATGGGAAATAGCCTAAGCTTCCAGTAGGACTGAAAATGGTTGTGTCAGGAGAAAAAAGATAGGGGAAAAAAAAAAATCAAGAACAAGCAAATGAGCAAATGCAGTTTTACCAGAATTCAACTAGATGACTGCAATGAACTGGAAACAGGGAAACTTGAGCTTATCAAGTCTCATTGATAGGAACCAGAATATCAGCCCCAATCTCTCCATTTGGTCCCTCCAGCAGATTCTGTAAGTTTGATACCTTCTTTCATCTTCCTTGCACTACAAAGTTGTGTTTTGTTTTTCTTTTTTTCCCTCCTCCTGACAAACCCTCAAACCTCAAGGCCTTTGCTGATCTATTACCAGTTTCATTTGGAGTTATCCCAGTGCCTCATCTTCACTTCTTACACGTTGTTTTCAAAACAGCTTGCAAGCTGCTTCAGATATCCTCAGCTCCAAGAAATACTGCTACAAACACAAAGTACAAAGCTAAGAGCTGGAGTATGTGAAGAGGAAGGCCAAAATACACCCATCAGGTTTTGGGTTAATTTCTCCTCCTACCTTCAGTTCTTTCTAGAGCCAATTTTTCATCACTCCTACCAGGACTGGGAGGGGTCCTTTCCAAGACTCATATTGTACATACCATTTTTGGTAACCATTTCCCACTCATCTCCTGCATGAGCATTTCTGGATTCAGAATCAACAGCCACAGTATGGATCTGCAATAATCTGCAGGTTTCAAAGTTGTCTTTATTTATAGATCAAAATCCCATGTAGCTGACAGAGATCCTTGGAGAGAAACACCATCCTTGGCTACCCATAGGATTCTGTGCAAAGTCCAAAAACTCAAGTCAGAAGACTGTTGGAGGACTGGTTTCAGGATGTCCTTGGCCTTAGGGCAATCCTCTTGAGCATTCAGTTGATTACTATCCTGTTCTGCATTGAGGTTTGGAGTGGCTTTTGGCCATCTATGTCTAAGCCATCAGTATGGGTTCTCACCATGCTTCTTCCAGGATGGACATTTAGAGGCAAGAACTTGTCAGAGAAGGGCTTTCCAAGCCCAAGGCATCAACTGAAGTAACAATTTGTTCACAGCAAGGAAGAGCAGTGACATTCCTGATCTGAACTGAGCCCCCAAAGGAAGCCTGCAGAGCATCTCACAGGTGACAAGGTGACAGAGCTGCACTAACAAGAACATTCTGAAAAGCCTTTAGGTCCTCAAACCCTTCAACTACCAGGCTACTTAATTTGCTTGCCTAGACAATTCCTTTGTCTTAGAAATCCAGAAGTTTAGCAAGGATTTGACTGAACTCCACAAAGACCCAAGTTTTGAGCCAAAACAGGCTTCAGCTTTTAAGTACAGCCTTATGAATTTTGGTTCCAAATTACTGATTACTTCCATATAAAATCATTCCCATTCTGTACTTGCTATGTAGCTGCACCAAGGTCCAACTATGGACTTGACAACCCACATCATTACCCTCTGAACATGACCCATCCATGCACTGAACTAAGGGCTACTTGGCTAATAGACATTAAGTCCAGAGGTATCTACCTCTTCACCCAGGTCCCAGGGTGACCAGGCTGTGCATGACTCTGGCCCAGCAATAGTTCTTTCTCCACCCCAGGTCTGAACCCCTCCATCTGTAGACTGACTGCTGTAGAAGACTTGTTTTCCATTATTTCTTGTCTTCAACACATAATTTCGTAGGATATATTAAAGTGAACTGTGTACAAACATCAATTAGCTGCTTAATTATCACACGAGGGTGAAGACCCAGCTCCCCCAAATCAGCCTTGGCCCAAGAATCCCCTAAAACTGCCAACACTTATGATGCAGCACTTCATCTGGGGCTGCCTGCTGCACTTGCAGGCATGAGAACAGCTCCATCCCTCCTACAAGAAGAGCCCTAACTGCTGGACCATGAAGGTGATATTTAACACCAACAGCTAATCACTTTAGTTATGGCTAGAGACATTCAGTACATTCAATACTTCCAGAAGTTTTAAATAAGGAAGTAGGGAGCCTTCTCACATTCCTGAGGAAAACAAAATGTGTAGAAAAACACCTTACCTCATAAATGTTGGGGTGCCACATTTTTGTCAGGAATCTGAAGGTAGGTGGTGAATATGGATAGTCGATAGGAAATTTAATGTGAGCCTGGAAAAAAACCAAAACAACAAAATATTTTAGAAATGAAACTGATCACAGGCACAAAAAAGAAGAGATCAGCAAGATCGTGACAGTGAAAAATTGGAAAAAAACCCTATTTCAATTAAGGCCATTAAATTATTCATTTTTAGATCAGTGCCAATGTGGCCCCATGGTGCAACTACAATTTCTTACGGGCAAAATACTAACTGAACAAGGAAAATTAAAACACTAGGACTGACCTGGGCTCACAATGCTCAGAAGGCAAGCAAAAAGGCATCTACCATGTCTTAATTCAAGAAGCCCTACCCAACAACTCTTGTTAAACAAAGTGAAATAGATTGACAACCTAGAACACAAGAGACTACTGCTGGCCCCCTGGGTTCAGAAGTAGGCTAAAGATGTTTGCTAAGGTAAATAGACCTGTTTGACACTGGCAAATGCAAATATTTTAAAACATTCTGTTAAAAAAATAAATAAATAAATAAATAATTGTTAGATACTCGCTGTACTGAGATCTAAATATTTTTTTTTGCTCTCATAGGACTTAAACTATCTACCTATATTCCTAATACTGCATTTCTTGCCACCACAAGATATTCCCAAGTGTGAATACAATCTGTGTCTGTTTTAATAAATCAGTGCAACTGGATGAAGCAAATACTGATGGGTGATGACAGCAAACATCACCTTCCAGTGCCTCTGAAGTCAGCAGCCAGCTGTGGGTCAAGACTGAGATGAGTGATACGTGGAAAGACTACAGAGACCCCAGCCAGCACTGGGTTTTAACAGCAGTCAGAAAAGCCAAAGAGTAGAAAAGATGGCTGAACCTGGGCTGGTTAAGTGCCAAAAACACTCCCTTCTGAAAGGGAGACAGACAGGCTGCTTGCAGCTCTGTGAAACACAAGCTCTTCCCTTGGTCCCTTGCTCAGCCACCTAAGGAAGTCCCACCACTACTCTAGCATGGGATCTCCAGAGATCTCCTCATGGCCCTTGCACCACAGACAGGTTCATGTAGGACTTGGTGAAAGAAGAGATCCCAAAACCAAGATGCACATGGCAAAAGCAGAACCTCAGGTCATCTCCTTCCATTTAAGTATCTCACCATGTCTGTCACTTGGACACAAGGTGCCACAGCCTCATTCAACAGGACAAACTATGGGAGTTTTTACTCCCAGAAACGGAGGCAGGCAACCAAACAAACTGGATTACTGAGCCATGAGGTACCTGACTACAGCTTTGCTTACAGATCAGCACATGCGTCGTCCTCGCAGCCCAAATGCTCTGGGGCCAGAGTACTGGGTAGCCAAGAAAAGAAGGTTTTCTGTTCACCTTTATTAAACAAACTCAGCAGCTTGCATGGCTTTGCCTTCTGTACTTGCCTGTTGGTGATATTAAGTCCTCACCCTGCAGCCATTTGCCACGGCATGCTCACAAACAAAACATCTATGATCTGCCTGAACAACCCTATCCCACAGCCTGACGTCAGTCACATGAATGGCACTGCTCCAAGGAGGAGGAAGCAACTGTCTCTTGTCACCACACCACTACAGAAGCAAGTGACTGCTACAACTAGGAAAAGCCTGGCTCTACAACCTGCCACCTTGCACTGGGAGCTGGGCAGATACACTTCAGCTGGCAAGGTGTAGCTGCAGACTCCTCTGGACCACTGGGGTTTTCCCGAGAAATCCCACTCCTGTGCTTACGTGCAGTTTCATGAGATCTAAGACATAAAACAGCCCAAGGACTGAGATTAAAAATGCAAGAGACAACAAAACTCAGGGTTGAGCTAGCTACAAGATTTCTTGGCAGAACATACAGCGTTCTACAAAGGTATAGTTTCTAGGTGACCAAAAAGCACACTACCAGCAGTGTGCCAGCACTACCACACTGACGTCCCACGCACATGGTCAAGGAGCCAAGGTCTCAGTCTTCCCAGTAAAAATCATTACTTATGGTTGCTATGTGATGCATACTCATGCAGAAGCTGTAGAACCTGGGAGACTGTTTCAAACTCCTAAATCCTGTTTTGCAGCCACAACTCTTTAACAGAAAGTGGCTATCTGCCTGCCTGCCTGCAGTAAGAACCATTATGGAATTAAATAAAGCTGCTGTTTTGCCACATGAAGGATGCTTCTTGAGCTCTGGCACCAGAAAACACAACTGGACAGAAATTAGAGAAACCTTTTCTTCTCATGTGGAAGCAGCTAAGGCCCGAACTTGCCTGTAGCCAGTAGCATGCTCAGAGAAATCAGAGTCACCTTACTTGTGATAAGCCATTTCTAACAAGCCTCTAAGTGTTTAATGCTGTACTGGAGCACAAGGCAAGTGAAGCCTCTTTACAAACCTGATCTCAGAGTCAAGAGCCAAAAGCCACTGCACCAGGAAACTCTGCATTACAGGCAGGGTTTTCTTCCAAACAAACAGAAAGCATTACTTTCAGGTCCTGTGGTGAGATAATCCAGAATTTGAAAAGTGAAACCAAATGCTTTTCCAGGGCATTACAAACAGGTCCCAGAAAGCTACTGTTCATATCTTCTGCAAGAGAAATCATGAGAGATGATGTAAACCCACTCAGCTCTCACTGAATACTGAGTTTGAGTGGGTTAAGCAAGCCAAGAATTTCCTAGACTAGCTGCAAAGAAGCAACAACGACTGCAATTACAGGTCAGTTTTTTCATTAGAAGCCCAATTCTAATTCTAAACATGTTGAGACAAAAAGACTAAATTAAGCAATAAAGTGGGTTTTTTTGTTTTTTTTTTCATAAAGCAGCAGCTCACAGAAACAATTTCACTGATGCAGGGCAAATCAGATGAGCTTATTTCTGCAAAGTTCAGCCAGGCTGCTAGGTATCAGAAAGGGGCAGAGTTTTAGGGCAACTCCTTAGCTTTGTTAAAGCCAAACCAATTTAGAAGGATTAAAGATGCAACTTAGCCCCTCACCCACAACCACCCAGGCTTACTGCATTCACAATATATGGACAACTCTACCTGAGGAGTCTGAACAGAAATAATCCTGTCCCAGAGTCCTGATTTTAGCCACAGGTCTTTGACACCACTCAGCAGCCAGGAAAGTGGGCATCACAACCACCAGCTCCTTCCCCTACTTCACCCAATTTATAACTGGTCATACAGTACCAAGAAAAGAAATCAAATCCTCTGATGTTACATCACACAGACCAGCCTGGCAAAATATTCACAGGCATTTACAGCTGCTGCATAACTTTAACCTCTAAGTTACACCACGACACCTTTTCTAAGATCATTGCTACCAGTGTGGTCACTCTGTTTCCTGTTTTACTGCCTAGCTCCCATGCATCCTCACTACTGACTGCACTTCCAATTTGTTATTTTTCTTCTAAAAAAAAAAAAAAAAATAAAATAAAATCTTTGTAAGTCAGAAAAATAGGCCCTTACTAGATACTATGTTACCTGATTGGAACCACAAACCTAATGTTGCTGTCAACTGCTGAACTAAGTCCTGATTCAGTCGCTATGAATAATTACTACAGTGACTTTATTCCTGGAGATCTTGCCATGCACTTGACTACACTCACATATTAATATCACCTCCCTCCTAACTTCAGCTCTCTAGAAATTCAGTATTTATTCCAACCTAGATGTAGATGACACTTCTACAGTCTGGCACTGGTTTCTTCTATTCCCCTCAACCTAATAAAACCTAAATCCCAATTTTTAGGCAGCAAGGGTAGGAATGGAGAATCCATCCTATCCATCTACTGCAGAAAATCCACAGGGAGAAAAGCACACTTTTCCTGGAAAGCCATGAGCATGACAGTTGGCCTGATTTAGGGAAATCAGGAGCACCAGCAGTTTTTACAGCAGCCAACAGAAACTGCAGCTGTTTGGTGTTTCTGGAAGTGCCAGTTAAAAGAAAATTTTTACTTTTACACATCACAAGCTTAATGAAGCCCTACGCAGCATCAGGGAAATTGAGGTCCTTTGAAAACTGTATTTAAGATCAGACACACAGGAAGCATTTGAGTTTCCAAACTATTTTCTGCTTTTCTATAACCATCTGCTACAGGCAGCCCACAGGCAAGCTCCTACTTGACTGTGCACAGGTCTCAGCAAGGTCTCCTACAGATCACTCACCCAGACCCCAGTAAGAGCTGCAGAACTTGCAGACAGCACGAGGCCCTTTCATTTTTTTCCTAAGAGGCATAACCAGGCTCCTCACTGTCCACATCATCACCCCCTGTAGCTGCACCCCTCATGAATGCCCCCTGTCAGCGTGCTGCTAACTACACCATGTATTTATCATAGGAGAAAGCCAACAAAAACAGAACTCCAGACTGCTGCTGGATTAAGCACTGATACCTAATCCCACAGCACGCCCTGAACTGCTTCTAGCACATCGAGCACTTATACAGTTCATCTAATGGATTTTCCTCTTCCATATTAAGCCTGGATTAATCCATGCAGCACTAAATACCCTGTGCTGGAAAACACACTCAACAGAAGTCAGCAGTAAAGCCCTAGCACCCTGTTTCTCACACCACTGAGCTCTGAGGCACCTTGACAGCATCTAGCTTAACCTGTACTGCTCATGGCAGCTGCTACTCACCCTGAGACCAAGTGAGCCTGCACAACTCAGCTGTGCTCAGGATCTCAAGCAGCACAGAATCCAGAGAAGATCTTTCTTCCTTGCAGTGGGTGTTACTGCAGGAAGAGTCCATGGTACTGCCTGGATAACTCTGCCATGCAGGCCCAGCCGTGCAACAACCGCTTTGGCTCTGGCCAAAAACACTTTAAAAGTGTTTCCAAACACTCATTATCGGTGCTCTTGAGCTCAGGAGCATTCGGTTTCCAACAGGGCAGCTGTTACGTGGAGAGGGACAAAGCTGGGGACAGGCTTGAAGCCAAGCATTAAGTTTCTCTTGGTCAGAGACCACCTGCAGACTCCTGAAGCTGCTCTCTTCACACAGCTGAGCACAGCCCCACCAGCACAGGGACAGAAGGTGCCCCCTCCCTCTCCAGATGTGCACATCAGCCCATCGTCTGACAAAGGGGTTTTTCCAACCTCCACTTTGTATGCCAGGCTGATAATGGCAAAGAAGAGCATTTCCAGACAGGGTTAGACATCTGAGCTCCTTAGCATAAAATTCCAAAGGCATGGATGCGTTACTCTGACGATTTTTTTTTTCCCAAAAACTGCAGGTCAGTGTTCTCAGAGCTCAGACACAGGAACACAGACTACAGGAATACCCACCTACACCAGGCTAACAGCTGCCAGCTACACTTCCACTGTTTGGATCAACAGTTTGACTTTACATCATGCTAAAGAAAAACACTGCAACACCTGCAGGAGATGAAGCATTCAACAGACACTGAATCTGAAATAGAGGTACCCTGGGCCAACAAGTACTTAATCTATAACCTCTGCATATTCACAAAGTTTTTGCATTTGTCTGATATCTCATCACAGCAAAGGCAAGTATCAGAAGCAATATAAAACCTAACACTAAACAGAACTTCTTGGTCATCTTCCACGTAACAAACTGCCTATCAACAGCTTTGCTAAGCTTCGACCACAGGAGCCAAGCACTAAAAGCAATTCCAGATTCCCACACAAGAAAGCTGACATCATACTGAGGTTTCTGTATTCTCCTGGGAATTCCCATGCTGAAATGTTGCTTAGATTCTGCTTCCAATTCAACCCTCGCGCCAGGATCAGGCCTGATGCTAAGAGAAGAAAAAAAAAAAAAAAAAAATTGAAGAATTCGACAGGTCAGATGTGAGCAAACTTCCACCACCAGTGAAGGCCTCATGTTGAGATTGTGCTCCAGTCTGATACCTTCTGGTTTCCCACTGACTGGAGTCGGATGCCTCGAAGCGAGGCTCAGTGGGGGTGTGTGTTATGCTGAGGTTGGTCTGTGTGACTGTCTTCCCAGCAGAAACATGATTCAGTTCTTATTTATATCTACACAAACACTAACTTCCCCATTTGGACAAAACAGAATCATAGAATGGCTAAGGATGGAAGGGGCCATGGGCAGGGATGCCTCTCACCCCGACAAGGTTGCTCAAAGCCTCGTCCAACCTGGCCTTGGACATCCCCAGGGAGGGGGCAGCCACAGCTTCTGGGGCAGTCTGTTCCAGTGTATTACCACCCTCATATTGAAGAGCTTCTTCCTAATATGCACTCTAAGCTTACTCTCCTTCAGTTTAAAACTATTTCCCCTTGTCCTACTACTCCTATAAACACTCCTATAAAAGTCCCTCTCCAGCCTTTCTGTAGGTTCCCTTCAGCTACTGGAAGGCAGCTATAAGATCCACCTGGAGTGTTCTCTTCTCCAGGCTGAACAATCCCAGCTCCTTTCAGCCTCTCCTTGGAGCAGAGTTGCTCCATCCCCTGGATCATCTTTGTGGCCCTCCTCTGGACTCATTCCAACAGATCTATGCCCTTCTTATGGTGGGAACAGCAGAACTGGATGCAGTATTTGAGGTGGGGACTGATAAGTGCAGAGGGTGAGAATCACCTCTCTTGATCTGCTGGCTACTCTCCTCTTGAAGCACCGCAGGATATGGTTCTGAGCTGCATGAGGGCACTGCTGGCTCACGTTGAGCTTCTCATCAATCAACACCCCCAAGTCCTTCTCTACAGGGCTACTCTTAACCCACACTGTACCCAGCTTGTAGTAATGCCTGAGACTGGTCCAACCCAGCTGCAGGACCTTGCAAGTGGAGTTCTTGAACCTCATGAAGTTTGCACTGGCCCATTTCCTCAAGCCTGTTAAGGTCCCTATGAACAGAATCCCTTCCCTCCAGTGAATTAACCACACAGCTTGGTGGTGTCATCAGCAACCTTACTGAGGGTGCACTCTATGTCATGGTCCATGTCACTGAAAAAGATGTCAAACTAGGAAGACTATCCCCAAATGTGTGAAACTGAAGGCTTCCTACAGTATTTGCTAGCGAAGGAGACAGAGATACTTGACAATACTGCACCAAATCGTACGTCTCTTCCTAGGTCTCTGCTCTAGAGAAGATGGCACTTGAAACAGTCCCATGCAGGTGTAGCTGAGGATGCTGGTACCTGAAGAGGTGAAGCTCTAACACTAGTGCAGCTCTTCCAGAAACAGTCACTGACCACTTCAGAACCAATTTACCAACTCTAATGGCAAAAATAATAGCCTTGCTGGAGCAGTGGTGTGAAAATTTGAGGCTGCTTATTCAAAGTATCATGCTACATCACAGGCATCTCTGGCAGCACACAGGGGAGTCCACTAAGTATGTGTGTGCAGGGTTGACAATCTGGGCACCTGCTTCCACTTGCCATGCTTCAGAGTCAAGCTGATTGAACAGGATGCTGAAGGTGTTGTAAACTAATGCAGTTCTCAATAAATGAGGCACTCATGTTTTGAACTTTTATTTCTTGGGTAAATATAATTTATTTTCCTGAAGTAGATTTAGCTACAGGCACATCTATGGAATGGTCGAGCACAAGAGAGTACAAGTCCTTCAGACTTAACATGGTAAATTCTGCAACTTATTTTGCTCAAATTCAAGTGGCAAGACCAAAGCAAATCCCAGTTTCACAGCACTCTGCATAAAGCTTGACAGAGTTTCTATAAACTCTCCTATTCATTATTCCATTTGCATACTCACCCAAACACAGCAGACTGCTTTACTGTTCAGTGAGGCAAGCCACAGCGTTTGCAACTGCTGAGTTAAAAGATGTCCAAGCTAGCTTGATATACAAACACCATTTCCTTCAGCCTGTTTTAACTATTTTTAGACAATTCCTTGAACAAGCACCATTCATGACTCAGTGAATGACTAATTGCCTTGGTTCTCTTCATATGCAAGCAAGGCTGGATGCAAGAGGAAAGCTCTCCTCAAGGGACAGCCAGTCACATGTTCTGCTAAAAACACGGGGCAGTTCTTGATGCAGTCACCTCTTTCATAAGCAGCAAGGGGAAAGGAATATTTATAGCATTGTAAGCATAAACCATAGCACTGTGCTGCAGTGTTACACAACTGTGCCTTTCTCAGTGTGGCAGGCAGCAGTTCATTTAACAGACTTCTCATACCAGCATTTATTTAAACAAGGGATAATAGGTTTCTAGAAACTGAATGGCAGCACCTAGGAACTGCATCCAAAATCCCACCTATGCTGACTGTCACACAGAAGCACACACCCTGCTCCTTATTTTTCAGCCGCTGCATTACTGATTGTGAACCCCCCTGTTTGGAGCTGGTCACAGGCAGTAAATTTAGGCAAACCCAGGTAATACTTAGCAGCAGTAAGCAAGTCTGCTGGACTGTACCACTGCACACCAAAAAGCTGAATACAGCAGCACCCTCTCCTAGTGTGCAGCCAAAATCAGCACTAGATTTAGAATCCTATGTTGGTGTAACTGTGTTATGCACAGCCCCCCCAGTGTGCCCATGTCTATAATCCTGTATGAGCCAGTGAAGACTGATACACCTGTCCAACCTGCCTCCCTGCCCAGCTTCTTCCAGCTCATTGCAGGAGCCAGCACTCCATCAGAAGGTATTTGCTGCTAAGAAACCTGTGCTTGAGGCACAAAAGCATGTTTTCTCCTTATTGCATGATACTCCTGTCAACTTCACTACCACAGGCTGCTTCAAACAGATCAGGTTTAAAGTATGGGCTGGAGTACATGCATTAGCTGATACATACCCATCCTTACTGTTGTTTCTACACCAACAGGTTTTGGGTGGGTTTTGTTAGTGAGGAGGCAAATTCGAGAAGCACTCAGCATTCTGTCATTCTCTACCACTTTTCATCCCTGCCTTGTACTTAAGATGATCTGGAGCTTGCACAATGCCTATCAGGGTAGCTCTACTGATGAGCAGCAATGACCTTGTTTCCTGTAAACTGGACTGCAAGGGATAATTAAAAGAAAGATGAGTCCTAGCTGCAATATCAGATTTAGTTTTTCAAAACAAGGCAGACCTCCCCAGATCTCACAATGTTACTTGGATGCTGTAATCTCAGTTTGAGTTTTGCCCTCCTAAGGCAAGGGAGTCCAGTTCAAGTATGTTTAATCAATTTAATGACTTCAAAACACATCCACCCCCTTTCACTCAAAAATCAAAACACAGGAGGCAGATCAACTGAGGCCTGCTGAGTATTAAGCTGCTTCTCACAGTACAAAGTATTCTTGCCTGGGCTGGGGGGCAAAAGCAGCAGCTGCAAGCTCAGATCTGCCACAGCATCAGCTCCTGCAAATGTATGTGTAACAGATGCATTACACCAGGAGGAAAACTTTAACACTAAATGTCTGCTTGGAAAACAAAAAAGTGGATCAGACAGCACTGCTGCTGTCACTAGGCCAAGACATTCAACCCCTTTGGCCTTCAGCAGCTACAGAACACTTCTGTTGTTTGAAAGAAACCTCAGGTGGCTTTGTCTTAGGTATCATGTATAATTTAGGCTCTAAACAGGGCCCTACAGAAACAGCTCCTGAAGAACATGTCCCTTTACAGAGTCCTCAAATCCTGCTCATCACCAGGAAGCCACCTCCTTGCTCTAACAACCATGGCCCATTTAAACAGCTACTCAAGGCTAGGCCTGAACCATCTACAAAATGATTGCTCTCAAGTGTCATTAATATATGGATGCTGAAAGACTCCCTTCAGGCCAAATGGACATATAATAGAAAGTATAATGATGAAGTGAAATACAGCACTGGTATTTGTACTGATGTCCCAGCTAGTTGCCATGTTAATGACTAGTGTGTAAATAAAACCAGAATCCTCAGTTTACTGAAATATCTCTTGGAAGAGCCAGCAAAAGGATGCAAAGCAGGTTGATTTATCTGCAGTGCAGCATGGATATTTAAAGTAACCTTTACACTTCTGATAAAAGCAGAACTGGTGCAATTGAACTGAGCTCTGTACACGAATTAACATCCCCGGAATTCAATCTCCTATCTAATTAATTGCAAACATTAAGCTTGAAAACATACAGGCTAAGAGCAGTGGTCAGGAAGAACAACTTTCAATTATTTCAAGGTCAAGAAATAAATGTAATGAGACACATGTAAAGTGAGAATACAAGCAAGGGATGCTACCATTTGGGCAGAGAAAGCTGGATCTTGAAGGAAAGTCAGATGAAACTTGTACAAGTGTGCATTTAAAAGCAAGCCTTAGATAGCTCAAACACTATGAAGTATTGCCTACTAGTACACCAAGAAAGGAATAGGGTAATTAAAATTAATTCCACTTTTCTTCCTGTATTTAAGCATGATAGGTATTATTCTTGATCTGAAGTGGCTGACTTAACTTTTAAAGAAACTTGTGTGACGGATAAGCAACCACCCCTAAGTCACACATCACAGAAGATGCTCTATGGCAAATGTTTATTATGGTTTTAGTGAGGACTGAAGAAACCCAACAGTGGGGGAAAAACTAGGGGAATTAAGTTTAGTAGCAAGATAATCTAGAGTAGCAGACTGACAGTAAGAGCTCTTGCAAGAGTTAATACCTCAAAAGGAAATAAACAAACAAAAAAAGAACTTCCAAGACAGAACAAGAGTTTTCTGCTGTGAGACATCACATCCTACTTAGACTCCTCTGGTACCTACCTTCTCATGCTTTTCAAGAACTTATTTTTTGCCCTTCCTCTTTTAAGGTCTTCCAGTTTAAATTAAACACTAGCTGAATGCTATAGAAACAGATAAAATAATCTTCCAATAGAGGCTCATGTGTATGAGCACCTTATTTTGAGGTCTCCAGAGAAACAAGCTTTCCTGCAAAGCTCCCCCGCTTTCTAAATTACAGGATCATCACATGTAAGTATCTGTGACTACAGAGTCACCAATATTTAAGTTACAAAAGTGCATGCTGTGTCTCCAGAAGCTCCAGTCAGTGCTCCAGCACACTGCCATGCTCAAAAACTGTAGCATCCACATGGTCAGTTAGGGAAGTGGAATATTTCTTACTCCATTCAGAGACAAATGTTACCCACACTTCTGCAGAAATCTAAAACTTGAACACAGGATTTGCTTGCTTGTATATGGAATAATCTGAGGTTACCAAAACTCAGAAATAGCAAAGAACAGGAAAGTCATCCATATTTGTATGCTAGTCAATGATAAGACTCCTTCCTGTCTTTCAAGATTAACTCTTGAAAACTTCATCTTAATGTTGTTAGGCTGATCAGAGCCTGTGTCTCAGACACTCTGCCCCTGATGCAAGATGTCTGTGCACAATCAAATTAGGATGCAGTAATAATAAGTCTGCAGCAAAAGTGTGTGAATACAACCCTACATACAGCCCTGTCATGGGAAACCTTCCTGAGACATACATGGATGTGTCTGAACCCTAAGATAACCTGTGTTGGTAATTACAGCCTTATCTGTGATAGGGTAGAATATGTTGATGTTAAAAGAAAGTTACTTATCCACACATCATTACAAATATTTTCATGTTTATTTTTTTCAGCTACAAGCAAGGAACTCTACAAGCTTATAGTCAACATAGCTTTAAACTCCGTCAGTAGTTAATGATGCATAACAATTTCAAACTGATGATTCAGGTTCAACCATACCATCAAGAGGATGGATGATTATTTTTATTAAAAGAAAAAGAAAAATCATTGCTTGTAAAGAAGTGTTAACACTGACAGATTCAGAGATCTGCATGATGCTTAAAGCATGAGCTGAGCTGCTTCCTGACACAGAAACATATCCAAAGCATGACTTGGAGGAGCCTCTAGTGGTGATAAAGTAGATCTGATTATGAATTAGCAGATGTTCCAGTATAACCAAAAAGCCTTGCTGGTATTCACACTAACCTACAGATGCATTTCTCCTAGACAGAATACCAGCAATCAGCATCTGTAAACCACACACACACTTGGTGCCAAGTAGGGTAATTTAAACAGTGCTCTACCAACAAGTTTTACCTCACCTTGATACAGTAAGTTAACAAACAAGCTTGCTTCTTCTCTTCAAGACAAGTATTTAGTACACAAACTAAATAAAGATTTCTTAAAGTTTCCTAAAACACGGAGCAATGTCTGTACTTGATTTCTGCACTAAGTTACATACTGACACAGGCAGACTACTATTCTTAAATAAATTGTGTCTATGCCACAGAATGTAAGGACAGTTAATATTTGCACTGCAGAAACACATGCTTTGAGCAATTTTACACAGACATCAGGGCACTGCTTTCTGTAGGTAACAGCGAATGTTTTGCTGCTGGGAAAGGCCTTTTCCAGGGCATGAACTCTGACAGTATCAGCTGAATCAGTTCTGCTTGCATTCCATTTGTCAAGCCTGAGAGCAAGGTATCATGAACCGTGCAGTTTCTCCAATCTTGCAACCTGTTGTAGCCAGGTCAATGAGGCAGGTAAAAACTGGCAAGCTGGCTTCACTTCTCCAGCAAACTCTGAAACATTACACTTTTTGATAAGCGTTAGTATTAATGTAACACTTTCTTTAGCCTATCACTAAGGAAAAGCAAAATCAGTCCCACACTTGGTGATTTGCCTGTATCCACTCACAGAGCCAGTAAGGGCCCTAAAACCAGAGGACTTTAAAGGCTCATCTGGTGTCAGGTGCTCAACAGAGCAGGCAAGTTTGCTGCTAGTTAAAAGGTTCAGAACTGAAAAAGTTAATGTGCTGTTTCAGCACTTAGCAACAACTGCAGATTAGACACTGCCAAAGTACTTCAGAGGTTTGTTTTTTAGCACTTAAAAGATCTGCCTGACAACTACAGGTCTCTATCTTCCTTATGACTATCTGATAGGCAGAGGAAAACTTCCCCCAAATCAAATCATTAACAGAACTGATTGTGAATTTTTTTTCATGTACTATCAAGAGTTACACTGCTGTTTGCAAACTAACTTAAAAGCCATCTACACATCAGTATTCTGTACATTTATGGTAATTGACACTTGCCAGTTTGCTTCAGAAGACTCAAGTATAATGAAATACAAAGTATTACCCTCAAGGTATCCTCTGCCTGATACATAATCTCTAAAAAGCTAAGTATCATCATGTATCATTCAAATTATAAATATAATAGAAAACGCTGCTGTGCTAGATCTCTGGATGAAAACCGTATTTCAAATTGACTGGAAATCAAATACAATTTCTTCCCCCTTGTTTGTAGCCTACAAAGCCATACATTACCTGGTTACAATTATATTCTGCACATACTTCATATCCTGAAAAAAAAAAACACCACACAACAAAACAGCGTTCTCCAGATGCTACTGTGGAACAAACATGCAAAAAACATGAATTTAAGATCTATGTATGCCCTGGCAGACTTTGGGGAGAATGCAGTTTTGGCTCAGATGGGAGACCCCTGCAAGGTGACCAACAGGACTCAGATTCTGTCCTCTAGCTGCTTTATTTTGAGCTTCTTTCAGTTGTGTTTCTGTACAGGAGAAGCAACATGCTGGAAATTTTAGTCTAAGTAAAGCCTTATGCCATACATATGTTTCCAGTTTTAAAAGTATCTAGAAATACAAAGGGCAATAATGGAACATAACCAGAGATGGGTTTTATGAGCTGCTATGTAGCCCTTCAGCAAAGCATTCCAAGCAAGACATGGAGGGTGGTGGCATGGTGGACAACTGGAGGACCCAATTCGAAGCACATTCCCAGGAAAAAAGCCCCACAAAATCCTCTTTGTTTCCATTTGTGGGCATTCAGCATTATTCACTAGAGCCACTGCTCAGTCCCTCCTACCCCACCTTGTCCCAGTTTTCACAGCCCCTGAGGAAAAGATTTTTCAGTCTAGTAAAATGGTCTCCATCAGAGATTGGAAAGCAGCAACATCCCTCAGCACTGAAGGCAGAGTCTGGGAAGTGGGGTACCAGATCCCAGAGCTTCCCTTGCTCTGCCAAAAGGGTTATCCATTTCCCAGACCAGTACAATCAGCCTCTGCATCCCTCCAACCCTGAACTGGCCCTGTGGCCTACTGGCACCAAGTAGGAACTGCTCCATCAACATCTGCAAAGTACACCAAGGCAGAATTTTGGGCCTCCTACATGCCCATTGCACCCAAGAATCAACAGCCAGTGACCTCAGCCACGACATCACACATTTTCTGCATCAGGCACATGAAAAACTCAACCAAGACCTCTGCATATCTGCACCTTAAAATTACTCCTGCCTGCTCAGCATCATACTGATCTACCTCCTGTACTGCTGGTTCTGGTGCAATACAGAATATCCTGCAAATATCCAGCAGTGCGTGGCCTTCACCTGTCCCACTGGAAGCACAAGTTTACACCATGCTGCTGGAAACTTAAGGCCAACAAGCTTCCTTTTTTTTTAAAAGGTCAAACTCTTCTAACCCAACAATTCTATTAGACTTTAAAGGATTAAGTGGTTTCAACTAAATGGCAGCAAAATCACTAGCACCTATCTTAGCATTCTCACAACAACTTGTTTGAAATTGTTAGAGAAAATTCAGAACGCTCTTCCAAATTGACACATTCCTATATAAAACTTTTTTTAAACACTTTTGGGGACCTGAACACACTCGAATGCAATGCTTACTACAATGATACTTTACAGTAACAAAGTTCTCCTCCCCTGCATAGGAATAGCTAAGCAATTATACAAAGATAAGAGAATCCCTTTTAACTCCCACTTTGCACCCACCTGTTAGTACAGTCATGAATGCCTACTCTAATAGGACTGCCTTCACAGGACTGTAGAAAGCTTAATTATCACCTTTGGCATCAATTAGATCAGCAGAAGCTGGTGGTTCCAGAAATCTGCTGGAGAGAAAGACTTAACCAATGTCATGTGAATTTAGGAGGGGAAATCAAAGCCATTAGCATCCCAGGAAGTAGCAAAATCCATACATAGTATCCACATCAACTATGTATGTTTCTGTATCAAGCCAGATTAAGAATCAGAGGAAGAGAAAAGATAGCTTTCTCAACAAGGATTTCCCTCTGACAAACAGGGTATCTTCAGCTACAGAGGTCTTAGTGTTCAGTCTCCCCATCTCAGCCACACTGCTGCTGAAGGACTTTGAAGTGTATTGACTTTAGTCCTTCAGTCTAGTATCACCAACATTAAATACATGCATTCAACCCAAAATAGGTTTTAGCAATAGGGTAAGGTCTCGTCTCTCTTGCAATTCAAGATACTCCATAATTCTTCCCAATTGGCATGTTATGCTTTGAAGCTCAGAAGTGTCACCCCCCTTCACCCTCCACCTCCCTTCCAATTACCACCACAAATGGCAACAGATTTCCTACAAATTCCTCTGAAAAAAGTATGCAAGTTTTGTTCTGAAGGTTACTTTTCAGTATTCACTGTGTGAAAAGAAAAGCTCTAAAAAAGATCACCTTTCTTCAGGTGACCTTTCAATATTCCCAGCGTTTGAAGTGCTCAGGTCAAAGCCTGCTAACTTTTAGCATCAGTATTATAGCAAGACAGCATACAACTCATCTATTAAAAAAAGTACCAGAACGCCTGACAACTTACCCTGTGTGTCCCATTTTAAGACAAGCTGTACTGAACTAGTATGCAGCCCTGAGAGCCATTCCTCCACACAAAACACGTGAGAGCTATGCAGGTAGATGACCTCCATCTAGCACAGAAAGCAGAGTGAATGATAAAGATGCCTGTCTTTGCATCACCAGTCTCCAGCTTCATGTGCTACAAAATAAATTACATATTGATTTTGCTAATCCTTTCCAAATATTGCACACTTGTACAACCCTGTGATGTAAGTTGATTAGACACCACTGACAAAACAGTCAATGAGTCCAAGAGCAAAAGGGGAACAACACTGAGTCCATTCCTGGCTTCTGCTCTGGTAGCCCAGGAAACCAGCTGCAGCTGCATGGTTCATGAGGTGTGTTATGGCAAAAACGTCTGCAATCCAGCTCTAACAACCAGTGCTTCTGCAAGTGTTAAGTAATGTTTATAAAGCAGAGCAGCAGCTCTATAGAATGCAGAAGCATGGTATGTCTGGGGAGTCAGGGCACTCCCATCTCAGAAATGTTTTGATTAGGTCATCAGACACTTACTACAGGAGATTAGCAGAGACATCCATATAAAACCCAGCCCACTTGCTTGGGGCTGCCTAATGAAGTAAGGCAGTATCACCAGAGTATCCCCCAAGATAAATGGTCACTCAGTTTCCTTCCTTGTAACACAGCCCAGCAACCCCATGGTCATCTAACTCCAGAAAACTTCCTTAACTTCCTTAATCCTTCATTTAGCCCTGTCCCAAAATGTGAGTAAAAAGTGTTGGAAAGTTCCCAACTGAACTAATATGCCATTAGCTTCTAGAATAGTCTAAAATCCAAATTTTTCAGGTATTATGTGTGCCCATTTTAGACTGCCTCTTCACAGCCTTGAAGCATTTGTCTGCCTGCATAGGAGAGATGAAGAAGATGACTGACTACCCACCCTCCTGAAGTCAGCATTTAGATTTCCAGAACCCTCTTTGAGGATGCTTTCAGAAAGCCATATTTAGTCCAATGTACTTAACAGCTCAAGTGGTACTTAAACTGTTATAATGCAAAATAAAAAGGCTGTGCAGAAAGTCAAGATCTAGATTAACTGAGAAATTCAGTGAATTATCTCTCTGCTAACCCACAGTGAGTATTCTCAACCAGAGACCCCAGGTGAACCTCCAGTGTTTGTCTTTGGGGGACAGGCTCCCCCACTCTACACATTGCAGGTAAGATGCTGGAAGTAGTTGTTCATGTCAATGCTACATTCACTCACAAGGAATAGCCAAATCATATTCAAATCCTTTATTTTGTTGTTCTGTTCCTCCCTGACACAATATACAATGCAAGTTCAGCTGCCTTAATTTTTTTATTAAGACATTACCAGGCAGTATCAGGAACAAAACAGAAGACTAAGCAGACAAAGAGTGGTGATGCAGGGAATAAATCAGTACTGAGAAGAACAACAAATTAACATATGACAGTTTGATTCAAATCTCAGCTGTGTGAAAGTAGCTGTATTTCAGTGCCAAAACCAGACTTGGAGATTCTTTCAGTCTGATTTTCCATGCAGTCACCTTCACAGTGCTGTATCATGAAGAGCCTGTCAACAGCCATGAGGCATTTTAAAGTAACAGCAAATGTTACAGAGCACTCCTTAAAGCACTGAGGAAGCTCAAGGGGCACAGGATTGTTATCATAGAAGGAAAATAGTTTCAAAAATAAATTAAAGATGTGGTCTGGACTGGTTTTTCAATTCCAAGAAGGTATGGCAGAGAAAGCAGCATCATTATAAACGTAATATTGCTATGGTTGTGTAGGAGAAATGATAATAGCAAGTCTCCACATAGTTATCTGATAAGCTTCTATTAAGCTAAGTTCAAGATATTTCTAGAAGCCTGAATTCGTATCAACATTTTTCCTATTACTGAAGATGCCCTCCTTGCCCCGCTATCTTTGAAGAACATCGTGTTACCTTCTCAGTATCAAGCTTGCTCCATTGCTACAAATACTTGAAGTATTAACTATTCTGGTGCTCTCATGTAGTTTTTTGCCTGTGCACAAACTGCTGCAGCATTCCAACTGCTAAGGGAGATGGCAAAGTGCTGGAAGCTTGATGCCAAAATGGGCTAAGAGCTTGTGTAGATTTGTAGTCCTCCAAAAAAAGAGAAATAGCAGATACCATAAGAGCAGCCTCTCAGTTGGGACACTGAGTAGGAGAGCTCAGGGTGCCAGCTGAGCAACACAGTGAATGTGTTGTCCCATCAGTACACAAGTGGCAACCAGAATTACTACATCAAACTGATTATTAAGTAACAGATGAATGATGACAGTGTGGCCAGCACTGCCATTGGCATTTGAACACTCCCAAAACTAAAATGTACATTAAACTGTCACTTCCTACTCCTCATGGGTCTCATAAATCCTCATTATTATAGAAACCTAGCACCCAAGCACTATAAGGAATAAGAACAAACCAGCACAAGTAACAGCAGAGGTTTGTCCTCCTGCCACTCCTGGCAACACCAGGTAACAAACTAGCAAAAAAGTCCCTAGTTTTTAACTTGAGGGGTTTGTTTTGAAGGAAGTGACTACTGAGACATTTACTTTTGGAGTTAAGGATCAACAGTTTAAGCAGGACACATTTAGACCAAGTGGCCACTTGGTTCTTGAGAATTCACACACAGGAAAACATAACCTGGAACTGAAATCCTGCACAAATGCCATTACCTCTCCTAGTAAAAAAACTCATGGTTGGACAATTTTGTATACTGTCAATTGCATATTGACAGTATATTTATTGGTTTTAAGTGTTAATAATCTGCTGATAATCTAAAAACTGAATATATACATGCTATCAGTACCTTTTTGCTCTGGGGAAAAAACCTCCAAAACCACAGCCTTTTCCATCCTAATACCCAAGCAATGTCTCAATAGCTGTAGTGCAGAGGGATGGTAGCACGGAAAGATAATCCAACTTAAATTAGTGACTGACTGACTTGTTTAGTAATGAAGACAGCCCATTTTTGACCAGACTTAGTTATCACCTGATTTACAATGTAGATTTTAAAATTACAGCTTCAGCAGCACATGTACCTCTATGGAGCACATCATTAACGTCCCACGTTTAACTTTTTGAGAGAGTGTAAGAAACAAGCACTCACCAGAAACCAGCTCTCGTGCAGCCTACTTACACCAAAAAAAATAAATAAATCACCCATCGCCACCCTCTAGTGTATACTGTGCCTTCAAGAAATCTCTGATTTACTTGTATTTGCATACCACAAGCTGTACCACCATTTCTGCAGCTCATTAGTAGCCACAAACCCTTGATTGCATTTGTGGGATGGGTTAATTTTGCAGGTTGGTGAGCACTGAGCAAGTCACAGCCTCAATGCACTGGACATTACACAAGCAGTAACACATCTTGCCCTTAAAATATGCCAACAGCACTGACTACCTTCTGCAAAAGGAATCAAGTTTCAAAATATGGATCTTTACTCTCATTATGTAGAATTTATCCTCATTTTGAGTATCAGATTGCTTGCTGTTCAAGTTTCTCTGCAATGTTCTAGTTACCCTCTTCCCAACAGGGCATCCAATCAATGGATGAAAAAGCAAAAAAAGAAGAATCAGGATGACTAAAGTCAGTTCCAGGTGCTTTTAAAACAAAACACCCCAAAATCCTTTGCAATAATTCAGGTTTTGAAGGAAAAAGTACTGTCTCCTGCTGGCAAAATGGCTGGTGTTAAAAGTTAACAAACTGGTAACTTTGCTACAGATCCAGTACATTTTATTGCTTCAAACTGTTTCAAAACAACTATCTAGAAGCCATCTACATAATTAACTATTGTTCAGTGCTGCTCAGTGAAGTCATGCCATCTTTTCAAGACAGAAAGCAGCACAGATACAAAGGTAGAACACAGTGGCTGTTTAGAGCCTGTATCAACAAGTGGGACAGCATTTCAGGCTCAACAGTTCTGATCTTCCTCAGAGGGACAAATTGAGGAGTCAATGCTAGGGAAGTGACCTCTGGAGTATCCAAGCAATGACATATGCAGCTCAAGCTCCTTCATGTTTGGTGCAATGCTCTCCAGCCTTTCATGTATGCCTGGGGACATCAGATTTCATATTTCACATACAGACATTTTACTGGCTGCAGATATCAGGATTAAAATGCTGTCACTCTCCTACCAGGAGCAGGAAAAAAAAAAATGTTTCTCAGCAAATCCAAGGGAGGATAAACCATACTGTGCCCTAAACCATATGTGCTGCAGAGCTCACAACAACTGTACAATCACTTCTGCACAAGACACTGCAGCCTGTATCTCATAGTGTTTTTATGCTTCTGCTCTAACTTCCAAAATAAGCATACAAACAGCATATCTAATAATATCTAAGGTAACACACAGCTTGTTTGCTTTTTACTATGAACAGTTGGCTTTACATACAGCTAGTGCAGTACCAGATTAATGATCATGGACGTCTGCATCACTAGTCCATTATCCTTACAGTTCAGTACTTCAACACAAAAAGCCACAACAGCAAGACTTTTAATTTGCAAATTAAACACTTACTGATCTGACATTCTTGTACATGTTATCATAGGTCATTAAAGTTGCTCTCAATGTGAAATGATGTCTTTAAAATCTCAACTTTGTCCAAGTGACAGCTTACTAGAGCAAATCAAGAAAATTTCACTGGAAAAACCTAAGAATACACAAAAAAGATCAGCCAATTACAAAGTGGTTATAAGGATGGATTTTAAAGTAATCTTCCTGTTACATGGAAAGATTTTCTCCCATAAATACATGGCTAGGCAGCAAGCACTGAACAGGAACTGGGTGAGGCTACCTCCTTACTCCATATGTAACAGGAGTGTCCTTCAGAAAGAATGCAAGTTTAAACAGGAAAACAGGATCCTGAGCTCTGCAAAAGAAATTAATTAATAGCTACATACAAGTAGCTTATCCTTTGATTTTCTGGACATTGCTAAAACAGCAACATGATAAGCATTGCATGGGTGAGTGTGACGATTCTGGTGCTTGCAAAGGGCACCTCAGGTGCAAGCTCTGACCTAGGGACCCACCCCAGGATACCCCAGTTCTAAACCTAGGATTCTCCATATGTTCCTTCTCAGTAAAGACTGGTGACCTGCCCAAAAGAAGTGACAAGGAAGGAAATGTCTTAACACGTCCTGAACACAGAACACTCAGAACTTACTACTGAACTCAAGGTTACAAGCAGGTATCTGTACCAGGCTGACTCAGAGCCTAAAATCCTGTACGTGACCACTTTTATCACACATTTTTTCAGATGATCGTCCTATTTTCCTCAAAAAAAGCCCAAGCTAAATTGGGACACCTTATTCAGTCAGCTGGCACCCGGGCATTTGGCCCAAAGGCATTTTAGCTTCCTTCAGCTTCTGGGTGGATGCTCTACCCTAAAGGGCATTAAGCAGAGCTCTCTTTAGCTTTCCCCTTGGCATCAGGCCACTGCCCAGACAGGAATGCAAAAGCCCCAGCCAGAAGACAAAAGAAGCCTGACTGCTCAGACCACCAGACTTGGAAAAAGCTGTCAGGATCATAAATATTTCACACTGGAAAGTGAGCTGATGAACAGAAGCGATCCCTCCTTCCATCTGAGCACCTTAGGCTACAGGGGCACATTCCCTCACTGCTGGCTGTGTTTGGCCTCTCTTGGCCACTTTGCAGCCAAGAGCCCAAGGAGGCAAAAGATTCAACAATGGAAAAGAATTCCCCACTAGGAACTCAAAGCCTGATGGCTATTTTACCCCCCAAAGCCAGAAGATACAAGTTTAGCCTCTTCAAGATGAAGAGAAAAAAACCTATCTCCAAGCAGTAAGTCAAAGTTGATCAGTACTTTTGGCTGAGAGCCACACTCAATTTCTTGCACAAGCCAAAGGCCTGAGGAAGGCACAGTTGTCCCCCAAACAAGAGATGGCAGAAGCACTCCAAGTCCTGCTACAAAGCTGGGGACTTAAAGTATGTGGGGTGGCCCTCAACATCACTCTTCTGTACCAAAGCTGTTGACACTTCAAGCACCTCTGCACAATTTTAGTTCTTTACCCTACTTACAAAAAATTGCTCTAAAACTGATAGTTACAAGGCAAGACTGTATAGGATAAAAATACTGCAACAAAAGCATAGCGGGGATTAGTTAAGAAGACTGTATTCTTCCTCAGCTTTAAGCAGAACTTTGACCTTGAAAAATCAAACTTGCCTACATCAAAGAGAAAAGAACAACAAACCCAAATCGTGAACTGAAGGCCTATGTGCTGCACTACAGCAAAGCTAAACAGCCTCCAGGTCAGACACCCAAAATATGTGAGCACCAATTACACCCTTTCCTCCTTTATCACAGTCATGTATAAGAAGAGCATGGATAAACTCAATGTAGTACAATGGGATCCAGTAATGCAGCTCACAAATACGTGTAAAAAGGGACACAACAGATGCTTTGTTTTATTTGTGAATGTGAAGCTCCCTACAAAATACCCCATACTTTGGGAAGGAGGCGATTGAGCACTCTGAAAAGCCTGACATGTCAAGTGGGAACAAAACACAAGAGTTTTCAAGGCAAGCTTAAGCATGGATCTGAGCTCAGGGCTGGCAATTAGGCAGATGCAAGCATCAGTATGATGAGGCTCCCACTTACCACTCAGCAGTGGAAATACCAGCAACACAAAGGTGTAATGGGCCAGCATGGACACAATTTCAAAGGTTTGATCAAGAGTTAAACAATTCACACACCACTTGTATTTTGCTAACTGTTACAAAGGAACAGTAAGGCCAAAAGTTTAGCAGAATCCAAAAGGGGCCACGCATTGTATGGACAGACATTAGTAATTACATTAGCTAAGATAAAACAATCTATAAAAGGATTAAAAGAATACCAAGTTTTATGGCATGACCCAGCTACTGGATTACAGATAAATTGTTCCTTCTGGTTATTTTGTTTAGTGTGGAGCAGTAAAAAACATATCCACGGTTCTAGCAACTGTTACCTAACCACACCAGGGATCAGAATACATAAACAAAATCAAACGAGATTTCAGTTGCTCAGGGTTTCAGATTCACTAGTGAGATTGTTCAAGTATATATTACATTCACCTTCAAATAAAGGCAACGCAGGCCAAACTTCAGCTGATTTATACTCATGAATGCTTGCAACAAAATCTAAAACTGAGACATTTAAATCAACGAAGTTGATGTGACCCACCCTCTGACCCTGATCATCACAACAAAACACCCAGACCATCACAATGAAACACCTAAGAAAGCAATTTCCTGATGATTTCAGCTACTAACTGAAGCTGGAGAAAAAAAAAACAAACCAACTCAAAAGTCTCTAACAGGCTTGTCCTGTCCTGTCCTAGAACAGATCAGTCAGTAGAGATCTGTCTCCATTGAGAAAGTTTGTCACTAGTCATAGGACTACTGAATCATTTCAGGGGAGTTCACTTTGATCTCATACCTTAGGCTCTGAGCTTTCAGTCCAGTACTAGCCTCATGGAATAGTTAAATATGTACAGAAACCAAATATTTTAGCAGCCTGCCTTCTTTGCATCTATAAAGAGCAGCTTCGTTTCCAATTAGCTCCATGAAATGGCAGAAAGATTCAGATAAAGGAGCTGTAATTAACAAATTGTCTCCAGCTGAAGTACCAGATACCATATGCAGTCTTCCAAAAACCCAGACTACTGGTGTCCCTAGTTTATAAAACTACTTATATCAAGCTTCATTTTGACAGAAGGGTGGTTTTGACAGTACCAGGCCTTTATGGAACTTTTAGCTGTTAAAACAGTGAGAGTAGACACAGAATATCAGATCCAAACAGCAAAGCAGGCCACTCTAAGTACAGAATACAGGAGTTTCCATCAAATGATTCAGGTTTCATCCCATACTCCCCCATTTTTTAAATCACATGCTCTCTGCCCATGATAGGAAGTATTTGGAAAATGTATAATTTTACTTTCAGGGGTGATTTGTGAACATTAATCTCTTGACCAGTGTCAGATGAAGTTTCAGAAGCCTTAAGAAGTTTAAGTATTGCATCCAACATGAGCACTTTCAGTCTAAGAATACCTTGAAAGGTCAGGGGGAAGTATGAAACAGGTGAAAAGCTCATAAGCCAGAAAGGAAGAAATCCTACATAGGTATTTTTGCCATTGTTCCTTCCGAAAATGCTACTCATGAATATAAAGCTTACCATCAGTATCTGCTTTACACCAGGGACTAATTTTTAACGTTTCAGTACTGTAGAAGCTGATGTTACTTGCCAAGGAAAACTTCCCTCTAATTTGGAAAGGCTGCAGAAGTTCAATCAGCTGTTAATTTTAACACTGGTTTACAGTCCTAGTAGAGAAAGTTAGAAGACACTTTGCTTGTACTGAAAACTGTGGCTCAGCTGAAGTGAGTAGACAAATGATGGAAGCTTTGAATGAGAGAACCAGAGCACTAAACTGGATCTGCACAATAGAAACATCAAATCTACCTAAAGATGCTGGCCACTGTAAGCCAGTCAGGTTTTAAACATGCAGTTAGAAAAATTAAAATATATAGTGAATGTTTCTGTAGAGTAGGGTTTTTTTCCTAGGAAAAAACAAAACAAGAAAAACACGAGCTAGGAAATCGCTTGTAACACCAGTTTTCACCACTTCTGTTTGCAGCAACAAGTAGCTTATGAGATTTCCATCTGAACAAAGCTTCTGACCATGACCTTTCACAAGTCACTACACAGAGAAACTCAGAAATCAGATATTAGATGAGAGGCATAAAGGATACACTTAGTCTTCTGTAACTTCTCTGAGCACCTGGTGTTCTGCTTAAGATTCAGTGCCTGTAGAAATACCTGTCATAGCTGGCAGTCACAAATATGCTTGTGGCAGCAGGAAACAATTGGCTCAAACTCCGTTCACTTTATTCAGTCAGTCTGTCTCTGGGGTTCTTTAGGCCAACATGAAAGAGAATTAAGTACTCCATAAGGAAATGAAAAGATTAAAACTTACTAGTTTTCCCCACAGAAGCACAAAACAGCATGTGCAATCATGATTAGCAGAACACCCATGGTAAGATGTCTCAATTTCTCACCACAATAAGCACTACCAGGGCTTAAACCAATCCCTGACACAGTAGCTTCTTCAGTTTAGCTCCAACATGGAATACAATTCCCATACACGTATCTGCTTGCATGCAGTTTATTCTACACTGGGTTTTGCTGCAGTATTTATATGACTATCAAACACTGGAACTGCAAAGTGAAGTGCTCCTGTAGAACCTGAATTCACACCATGTTTATCAGCCACTCTTTTGGGAATGAAGATCCCCTGGTAGGCCTTTGTTTCTTCCCAAGGATCTTGCTTTGTGGAAGAAGGGGGCAATCAGACACACTGTCATTACAAAAGAGGAACCATGAACGTTGCACCACTCAAGAATCCCACCACTGAAAACAGCAACTTCCTACTGTAGTCAAATCAATTCCCTGTATAAACCTCAAGCTGTTCATTGCCCCTGGTTCTTCTGTCCACCCGTTGCCACTTCTTCATCTTAACATTTGCTAGTTATTTTCTTAAGAGATATTTAAGTGACTGCAGTTGCCAAGACAACCACTTCATCAACACCAGCACCTCAGCTCATCTATCTTGGGCTTCCCTTCCATTCAGCATGACTTCTACGAAATCTGCTGCCAGAAACACTCATTTGGAATCTGGCTTTTTTTTAAAACAAACGAGCAAACACAAAAACAAGCACAAAACTGTTCGTAGCCTTTGAGATCTTAAGTCCTTAGAATCTCAAGTTCTTTTCTTAGGAAAAGGTTTTAATTGTACCCTCAGAAACAAGGCTTCCTTTAAAGTTAGGAGAAGTCTGATAGTTTAAATTCCAAGGCACTGATGCAGTGAAGGGGAAGATGCAATCACAGAGATATACATTCAAACCAGGTTTATGCATGCCCATGCTGTCACTTTCAGTAAGTCACAGAAATCATCTTCTATCTTGTTTTCTGTTACCAAGAGAAGTAGAGAGTGACTCAATATTTCTTATAATACCTTCCAAGCTCAGCTAGTCTTTAGAATGCACGCCCATACAGGTACCTTCTAAAAAACACCACAGAACTTCCACAAAAAATTAATTCACGGATAATCCCCATAGCTATTTGCATGTTTTAACTAAGTGAGGCTTCACCTGTCAGACTCTCCTGCCATGGCAGCCACAAAACCTGGTGGAAATTCAGCCGAGTTCTGCAAGCAGCTAAATCCTCAGGATATACAATACAGTTTCTACAAGTTTCACAACAGTAAAAGTAGGGAAATAAGACCTGCATAACACTCTCCTTCTCTCAGTCCATCTGCTTTAGACCCAAAAAAAGAAGGCATCACAACTTCAATCACAAGAGCTTTGATCAGAATTTACATCTTACAAAATATGGGGTAAGTCAGTGGCAAGTTAAGGCACATAGGCTCGTTTGGTTAAGTTCTACCACCACCAAAGATACAAGTGGTGGTAGCATGTAGGCTTTCTGTCAGCATTTGAAGCCATGCAAAAGCAGCTTCCCAAGTTTGTCCTCATGGCCCTTGTTACTGTGACTTCCACACAGATTTACAGCTGCAACTGTACCAGCTTTGCATCTGTTAGCATGAACACTGGTACCAGTCTAACCATGGCAACGTAGGATTAAGCTTGGGCTGCAAAACCATTTCGTAAGCTGGGTCAACTCACAACTGGTGTTAAATATCATGCTGCAGCTACCAGGCTACTACTGTGCTTGAGACAGGTCAAATGTGCTATTGCTGCAATGCAGACATACTTAAACGTTATAAAATTATCTCAATGGTTTAATACTGCAAGCCTTGCTGTTTTGCCATGGTTGACACTGTCACTGGAGAAAGCTCCAAGTATTCCTTTCACTGTACCTATTAACACAAGGTTTACCAAACTACAACAGCAGGAGACTTTTTATTCTTCCTGAACTCAAACTCTACACAGCAATCACATTAAGCTGTGACAAATTATTTTAGTGAATAAACATTATTCAGCAGTACTTATCAATGTCTTTATAACTAAAGGAAAGACGTCTCTGGCAGTTGGAAAAATCAGCTTTCCTTATAAAAGGAAAGGTACCTGCAGGTCAGTTGTGCTGTAGGTTTCTATTTAAAGTTCTTGCTAAGTGTAGCATTTGGCTTCCTGCCCATATGTTTTAAGCTCAGTGTTGTGGCACAGCCTGGGTAATTGCACTTCAGGTGACAAGCACAACAGAATGTGGAGGCACGTCTGTAATATACCCTAAAACTCACCTGAACTTAACAGAACCAAATCTTGCCCTGCAAACATGTCAGCTCCCCAAAGGGCCCTGCCAGGCTGTTTCCCAGGCCATGAAACAGAGCTGTGAGCCATTTCACACTTCCACACTTGACAATAAATCCTGCATACTGGTCTTGCCACCCAGAGAGACTTTATTTTGAAGCAACTCTTCACAGGACAGAGGGCCTGGGGTGGCTGTGTCAGAAGAGCACAGGAACTGGATCAGTTGAGACAATGCAAGAAAAATCCCATAGGAGGGACATAAAATATCTGGGTAGCTCCAAAGTCAGTGAAGATCCCTCTGATATTCCAAACACTAAGGCAGCCAAGGCATAGCTTTGCCTCTTCCAGCAAGAAGTTTATACAGATTCTCTTTTGTACTCTTTCTGAGAATTATTTGTGAAGCCTGCATAGCATACATCCCCCCCAGCAAGCCTACATACCCAGGCCTTGACTTGATAGTTTTCCACAACAGGAATGTCCCTCTCCTCCCCCAGGTGAAGTTACACAACTCCATCTTTATTTTTTGCTCTTGGAGAATTTCTGCAGCTGCCTCATGGACAAAGTCTGTGCAGAGGAGTGTGACTTGTCAGTACATCAGGATTGTGCTGGGGCGCTTCAAGGAACTGCTCAGGTTTTTATTTTTAAAATCCAGGAACAAGTAGAAGTTCTTAAAAAAATTTTGCAGCCTGGAATCTATTCACTTGAGAATTTCTTCAGCTATTCCAAATTTAAACGTTGTACTTGTAAACATAGAAGTTGAATTTGTTTGGGAAGAAAGCTTTCCCATGTGCTATCTATGAAAAGCAACTTTCTACCTACAGATTTAATCAACTATGCTATTATAGGATATACCCACTTTATATAAAAATGTTAATTTATCCAGGATCATGAATATGAACTCAACATAGGTAAGACTTCTACAGTCCTGTTCACTACCTGACTCTTTCTGCTGTTAAAGAACACTTTGGCCCTACCTTACATTCAAAGCTCTACAACAAAGCTTCCATACCTCTACATGACTCTTCCAGTCCTAGCCCTGTGTCCTTCAGAGGAACACCTCTTTTGCCATTTGCCAACAGAACCAGAACAATGCATTGCATTAGCTCTCTCATCCTGTTTGTGTAGCATCCACAGACTATTCTCGACAAGTGCTGTGCTTCACCCACACAAAAGGCCTAACAGATGATGAGTTCTGGATTGCGTATCCCTTTCACCCAGTCTAACATCAGATCATAGCAATTCACGTTCAGTCTAAATGTGACACAGCAATACTTAATAACTTTACCAAACAAAGTTCAACTAAACCAAAGAAGGCTTGCTGGTTGCTACCTAGCAGAAGACAGTATTTTGTTGACAATATGAGTATCTAGCAACAGACACAAACCTTTCTCAGACAGAAGAATGAGCTTTCCCATAACCCTCTTACTCCATGTTTGCATAATCAAGTTATCAATCTGCAAATTAAGATCCAAATTCAACATGCCAACTAAGTGCTAACAGTAGGCCAAAGGCTCAACCTAAATTTTGTAAGGTTTTCTGCATTAGGACCGCTGTATCACATTGTAGCCTAACAAGACTGGAGTTCTTTATGAGCACAGGAACACCCTTTCCCAGTGTCATCATGTTCTTCGGCCGTAACACACCACCTGCAGTTTTTCTAATAATAAGATTTAGACTAGAGCTTGGATTACAAAAAAGAAAAAAAGCCAAGAAACCCAGCTATCCAATAGCTATTCATACGGAATTTGTTCCAGAAAACATAATGTATCTATTATTCCTTCTAAAGTAAAGAAGTCACTGCTCTGTGCTTAACAGGACCAGGGAAGAAAAACCCCAAAGCTTGTTATCTTCAGCTATGAACTAATGCATGCTGAACAAGACAGCTCGGATATCACAAATTAATTGGTATGTACAAGAATTAAAGCTACAGTAACTGATGCAGCCATGCAGCACCTCAATAGTTCATTTCAGTCCAAAGACCTGCATCCAGAGCTTTGCTACATTTGCCAAGTATAACTCCCAGCCTCTCCATCCCCAGCAAGCTTACTTTTGATCTAATTGCAAACAGTAGTCACCCTAGAAGTGTTGGTCAGAAGTATGCACACCAAAATACTTCACTGTTCTCTTGAAAAGAGGTGGGAGACACCCACATGTTCAGCATAGCTGATAACTTCAGTGGGGAAGACAAAAGAGAACAAGGTTGAGACATCACGAGCTCTAATCAGGTCACACTTGGTCATGTCCCAAGTACAGTCAGGGAACTAAGGAAAGAGAGACACCTGAAATGGGCTTGGATTCCCAGAGACCCCAGGAAAGATGAAGAGGCCTGGCAGCATCACAGTAGGAGGTCTCGTGTGGCCAAACATGCTAGGGCCACCCTCAATGCCACTGCACAGAGCTGACCCCACTTGTGGCATGACCTACCTGGGCAGCAGGAAAGATACCAAGCTGAAGTGACATTCCATTGCTGTCCATGAGGCTGGGGAACAGCCAATGCCATATTTTGGATTGGTTACTCACAACCCTTACCCTAATGTGACCTGATCCAGCACTTAAACCCTAGTTCCCTGGCTAAGGTAGGCAGCACATACCTCCAGCAGCCAGCCCAGCTGCTGTCTCCACAGACATTACCATTAAGCAGCATAGCTTTTCACAGCTTCTGTTCATTGCCAGCATGTTACTTAGCTGTCCCTTGAAGGCAAAATATAGACCCTGGATGAAGACCTCAAGCATAAGTATCACTCATACTAGAGATATGAACCTAAGTGAAGAACTAAATTCTTAGGAGGCATGGGATAAGCCTATGGCTTTGATGAAAATTATCATCTGTCCAAGCTGAACATTAAGCAGCTGCTCTGAAGCACTGAAATCAGAGTATCACATCCAGCAACACTAAAAGCCAGACTTACTCCATAACATCCAGAAGTGGTCAAGACCAGCCAGCTTCTGGTTCCACATCTCCTTGAAAGCAGCTAATACAACTACCATCTCTTTCCAGCTATGGAGAACAGCCATAGATGGTATGTGATCAAGACAATAAACTCTGCTGTTAACACCATTTAAAATGAGCTCCAGAGTTACGTTCCACAATGACACTGCCAGGGCTGGCCTTTAGCTCCTGATGAGTCTGTCAATAATGTTCCAAGGGACAAAAGAAATTCCAGTTTTAAAAACGTTCAAAAATAATCCAGCTGGTTCCAAAATATAAAAGCTCAGATGTTTACAGCCTCGGTGAAGTTTATTCCACCTATCCATCTCTTCCCATTAGTCCTGCTGTTTCAGACCAAAGGCAGCCAACCTTCCTCCACACAAACTAAAACCTACCAGCAAAAAAACACAGTAAGCAAAACACAAAACAAAACAAAAAAACCCCCAAACAAAACAACAACAACAAAAAAAACCCCACCAAAAAACCCTCCACCAAAACCCCCAAGTTAAATTTCACAGAAAGCGTATTTGTAAAATTTTGAAGCTCATGAGCCGTCAGGTTTCTGGCAGACACTGAGAAATGGAAATCATTCCATATGTTAGTATCAAAAGTTTCATTTTTGTATGCTCCAATGGAGACCATACAGCAATGTAAAATGCCAGGTTTCATTTAGAAGTTCACTGATCTTTCAAAAAAGAAGTCGCAATAGGTCCTTCGTAGAGAAGTGTTTAAACATGATTTAAGTTGTCTCAAGAAATAGCCACCTGACACTTACATAAGTGTTACCATCATCCGCTGAATCTGAACACAGTTTTCAACAAGAATTGTACCTCAGTGCCTTTTCTGCTTAACATCTTGAATAACTTATGGCCATAGCACAAAAAAAAAGTTTAAGCAGAGGTGCCACTGAAACAGCAATATAATTAAGAACAGACAAACCCTTCTCTTTCCACCTTAACTAAAAAGCGCCAGCACCTTCATCTGAAACATTCAGGTACATGTTACTGCATGAATAACAAATTAGAACACACTTGGAAAATAACAATAAGACACTTGGTACAAAAGAGACCTTAATCTCTTACCTTATACTGCTTAATGCACCACTGAAAGGCATTCAGCTGCTAAGTTGGGTACAATTACCATCAAGATCCAAAATAAAATTCAGTTTTCTTCAATACATTACAAGAAGCCCATTCTTTTAATAAAGGTGAGTGATTCTAGAGAGACATTCTAGCCAAGATAAGCAAACGCACAACAGTGCAGCTTACATCCATGAATTAGAGGCTTATACTAGCAGATTTGATGCAAGAAGAAATCAGTCTTCCTGGAATGTACTGTGACTCAAAGCTACTGCACCGCATGGCTTTTGTTTTGACAAGGCCAAAGAGGGTGCCACAAAGAATATTATTTCAACCTTTGCTTAGGTCTGACAGTGAAAGGTTTCTAACTGCAGAGAATTCTGTGGATTGATTTAAAACCAAGAATTTTTGACCAGTGCACAACAACTAACCCCAGTGGCACAGCTGGCTAAACACTGTTCCTTACACTGTTACAGTTTGTTTCAAATACTTTTACCTAGGATACATATCTCAACTCGGGAAGAGTCACATAGCTACTGCAAGCAAGCATGTGCTCATAAGAACCTAAGCTTCAGCTCCCAAGCAAAAATCCTTTACCTGAACTTCTAAGTGACTTGTATACAAAACAGACTAACGGGAACCTAATTTCACACTTTAAGTACCAAAACCCCAAGGAGTGAAACAAAAGCTGCCTGACAGGAAGCCTCTGTTAATCGGGAATACAATGGCACCTTAAAGTGTCACCCACTTAAGACACCCCCTTTAAGTCATCCTTGCTCCCCATGTGATAGATTCAATTAAACTGAATCTATTGAATTCCCAAACATTCAGGAAATGTCAGTGTCACATTTCTTCAAGTCAAATAAGATTCCAAAATATTCTACATGCACTCCAATTTGGTGCTTCATCATTTTTATCCTATTTGTAGACCACTTTGGGCAAATACTTATGCTTTTTTAAATATTTCAGAAAATGTGGACATGCCATCAGTCAATTTGGCTAATCCAGGCTACCAGTGCTTTAGGGGTGGGGGAGGGCACACAATGACCCTCCCCTAAAATTACTGCTATTAAAACTGGTTTGGTGAAATGAGACATTCTCAGTAAGTCACTACCACAAAGCTTAGCTGCAATTCCTCTAACTCATCACACGCTGGATAACACACTAAGGTTTTAAAAATGAAGTTGCACTCTGAAAATAGGAAGTTAATTCTGTGCATATGTGTATGTACACATCTGATCACACACAGCCCAAATTATGAGAGGACCTGCCACAGTATGAGTCACACATGCTCCAGTCTGTCCATGCTGCAGTCTAACTCTGCTACTTCTCCAACTTGAACTCAGTTGCATACAAGTTCAACACAAAATCTCCACCATTTAGTTCATACTACTCACTAGCAGGACTATCTGATGACGGGCATAAAACTACACAGGCAAACTGCATGTCAAAGGTCAGAGTAAACTGCAAGCTGTTTTTTCTTCTGGAAGTTCTTACCCTCTAGGTGTAGAGAGAACATCACACAGTATACCTAACACACAATTAAAGGTATGATACCTAGTGTGTATTTCACTAAGAGCATGCAGTAAGTGTGACTTCAGAAAACAAAAAAAAACAAACAAAAAAAAGCCAAACAAACACAAGTTAAAAACATGCCCGAGCTTTTGGGAAGTTACTGATGTGGTCCCACACTCAGACACTGGCATAACTTTGCTTGTATACTACATATCTTCAGGACTTAACAGAAGACAAATAAAAACACCAACACCACAGAGTCAAAAACTTCCACTAATCCCTATAATATGAACCAGATCTGAAGTTATCTACATGCTTTTAATTACTAGCTCTTGGGCAGACCAGAGGCACACTTCTTTGCACTGCTATCCAAGAAGAAAAAAAAAAACATGTTTCATTTTACCTTATCCAAGGATCATTCTGTGCAAACTCATGAAAATAGAGCCAAACAACGGAAAAATAATGCAAACTGATTGTGCTAAATCCTTCAATGTGGAATGACTGATCACTTTTACCCTAATGGCAGAGATGGGCTGTGCTACAGCTGGTCTGTCTCTTGCCAGAAAATAAGACCTAACTACCCATGCTGTTGTATTTTCAGGCAGTGTCAGAACTGGAATAATAGAATAACTGCACAACAACCCCTACCTGGATCAGAGGAGCCCTAAGCAAAGGACTGGGAGGCAGCATCCACTGTTATCTTGCCCATTGCTTCCTGAGGGCAGGCAGATGTCCAAAACCAGGCTACAGGCTGGGTGAACTGTCTATAGGGGCTCTGCAGGGCTCACAGACACAACCATCCAAAAAACAGTGTGCAAGAGCAGAGTGAGGGTCAGTCAGGCACTGCCCCAGCATGAGGGCCAGAGATCATAACTGTGATCAGTGAACCAGTATCTGAAGGTCCTTGCTTGCCTGCCTGCCTGCCTGCAGTTTTTCATCAATTTTGTTTTGGAGATAGCCTGCTCTGAACAGGAGCTCTTCAGAGGCAGAGCAAGCAACTCCAGGCTCTGTTCACCTGCAGTTCCATATCCCTTTGCTGCACAGAACCTCCTTATTAGCATCAATGATACCTGAAGGCAACAAAAGTACAGGATTAAGTACACAGAGACAGAAGCTCTGTAGCTCCTTGCAATGCAGAGGCCTGAAGAAGGCAGCTTTTGTGCTGCGAGTACCACTCATTTGTTCCTTGACACCACAGAATTTTTTGTGGAGTTACATAATTCAAAGTGCTTAAGAAACTTCAGTTTGCTTAAGTTTTCTGGGAAGTAGCCTACAATACCAAACTTTTAAACATGGTGCTCGTCCTTCCCATCAGCTACCTATGAGCTATTTCCATATTGATTTCATGCTCTGAAAAAAAAAAAAATATTTCTACACACTGCAAAATGCAAAACAGATTTGGAAGAAGCTGAAGTCCAAACACAGAACACCAAACAGCAAATGATCAATGAGTTACAAAAAAGCAAGGAAAACAATGTCTTGACAAGTATTTAGCCCCAAAATTACCTGAGAAAACTGCTATGCTTGGGATTCCTCCCCCCCGCAACTTATGTGTCATGACTTGCTTCTCCAAGTAGCAAAAACACCTTATGAAATAAACTGCCTTAAGAACTATCAAATGGCAACTCTAACAATGCAATTAATTCTTCCTATTTCCTTTCATGTTAGGTGTATTCATTTTCATCTACCCAGCCTAAATCACCTCTAAGAGAGCTCTGAATATTGACTCTTGCTCTACATTAAACATTCTTCTTGACACAGCACACTTGGGTCAAACTGTGCTTCTGGGTAATGCTATGCATTAATGAAGTTTCTATCTGTATGATTTCTCACTTGCACCTTCCCTGAAAGGCTGTCTTCCAGCACAGGAATATGATTCAGCTATGAAAATGAGAATTTCCTTTTTTAAAAGCACTCAAAAGCTGTGATGCTAAGGTGCAGTTGCACCAAACAGAGCTTTGAGTAAGCCATCAGGAACCACCTTCTCATAGTTCTGCAAGTATCCTGAAAACATTTCTTGCTGAAAGCACTGGGCAGGGTTTTATTAGCCTCCAGGCTCTGAAGGCCTAAACATGAAATATTAGACACTGGATTTCAAGGCAGAGACAGAGAAAGAGTTTTACCCTGCACAAGCTTCAGCCACTGAAATCTCTCCAAAGTAGCACTTATCATCACAAGATCAACGCTTAATGACCCTTGTTGTGGTGGTTCCCATTTAAGTATCAGGTGCCAAAATTAAAGGTGAAGAAGTTCTCCTGCAATGTAGCAAAGAACTCTCTCATCTGAACCGAAGATGCCTGTGACATATGGGTGGCATCGACGAACAGCTCACACGTAGTTCTGCAGATCACCAGCACATTCTGGTTCTCTGCAGCTCAGGGACTGCCTGCAAAACCAGAAAAACACATTTCCATTGTCTGCAGATCAATCCAGAACTACCACATAGCCCAGTGGAGTCTGATCTAAGGACCTGCCTTAACACACCATGTTCTTCCCAGCTGATCCAAGAAAGAAGTTAACTGGCACTATCCATGAACTAGACACAAAACAATTCATTCCAAAAAAACCATCCCTTTGTCACTCAAAATATTCACTAACTGAATCAGATGTGAGAAAACCAGCCTCTTAGACACACAAGGATTACTCACCTTCCACCCTTAACCTCTGAATGAGACAAAAAACAGGTTCACCTATTGCAGTCAAATACCAGTTTCCCAAGACAACTGATTCTGGCAGAAGCTTCAAACTGGCAATTCCTTGCTGACACCAGCTGAGGGACAGACATTTGCTCTTATTACTGGAGGACTTAACACCACTGAGCTGGTGCTGTCAGCAAGGAATGGGAGACAACCACTGCCACAGATTCGGTCAGCTCCTTCCTTCAGGGTGGTAATCTGGAACTTAAACAAAAGGTTGCTCAAAACACCATTCCCAGTCATATTGCATGGCTACATAAAGTCACTATATAAAGCACAGGTTGATATAATCTCCACTGTAGATGTGCACCTTCAGCTGATCCCTACAGCAGGGGCTTGTGGTTTGGAACTGCTCCTATGGCTGGCCGACAAAAGCTGCTCTTCACAAAGTGGCTGCTTCTGAAAGCTGCTGCCCTTTCCATCTCCCGGGGAGGCCCTAAGCTGTGAAGTACTGACTTAACTATCAACAGCTCTAAGGTATTGAAAACCTACCATTTGAACAAACATTCAGGTGGACTTGTTTTCTGCTTCCATTTATCAAATGCTGGAGTTACAAGATTAGCAACTGAAACCAGAATCCATTGCAATGTTGAACCAGGGGCTCCTGTCAAGGAGGTACAGAGAGAGCACTTCCCTTATTTCAGTTTATTCAGCTTGTTCAATGGCCCAGAAAGGTTGTATTTCTCCAAGAATAAACAAGGTGCCAAAAGCTGGTGTTACCAGCTCCATGAGCACAAATCAAGAATTTGTATTCCAAATCAACCATCACTAACACTGTCTTTATTAAGGGCACATTAAACTTGGGTTCTCCTCAAAATATTAATATTTGAGCTTAACTAGAAGCCTTTGTACCTTCCCTCCAGTTCCTACCCTCAAACCACACCTCAAGGGGAAGGGAATTCCCAAACTCACATCACCACAAAGTTTTAAGTTACATCCTGTGATTGTGTATTTCTAACCCCACTTACCTGATCTTGGGAAACTAAAATTACAAAACAAGATGATGCCAGATATTTCATCAGGCTAAGAAACCTGGAAAATAAATCAGATTCTGATTTAAGATAGTGCTCATCTTACCTGTACTATGAATATATCAAAGAAGCCAACCAGCCAAATAAGGTTTAGGGCATTAATCTTATCTCTAAATGATTCAGTAAGCCAAGTCTAACTTATCTAATGGTTTGCCTGAAGGCCCATTACAAAGAAAGCCAAGAACATCACTTCTCAGGACAAGACTCCTTTTCCCTGGATGGAATGAGGGTCTAAGACCACTTGTTCTAATGGCTGAGAATTTAGGATACATAACCAAAAATCAAAAGCTAACAAAAAGCCAAAAACCACACCACCATGCACAGCTCCTCACAGAGGAAAAATGAGACAGAAACAACACAGGGCAGACTTCAGCCACGTCACTTGAAGGGAACACCTCTGGTGTGGAGGGGTGAAGGCAGCATGAAACCCCCACCTCCCACTCTCCAAATAAGCACTGTAAGACCATTCAGAAGAATTCAGAAGACAGACAAGGATATCAAATACCCTAAAAGATAACACACTCACAGTACTGAGATAAGGCACCTGGCAACCATGCCTAAATCTACACTTGTCACCACAGATCCCCAGATTATTTCATGGGACGCTTCAGCATCTTTCCAGGAACAATTACAAACAGACAGCCCTGAGAGATCACCAATGAAAGAAATATTTTGACCCATCATGATTTCTTTGAAAAAAAACGTATGAGTAAGGATTTAAGTGCAGGAAGTGGTTGTCACACCATTCGGATGTAAAAATGACCCAGTTACCAACCCAGGACTAGAGGGACTTCCTGAGTAAGTAATAAAAGTAATAACGGAGGTGAATCTAAGAATATACCTATCATACCTACATGAGTAACTGGCCAATTCATCACAAAAGGCAAACCTTGTGCCAGATCTTCCCCCTTCCTTCAAAACAATGAGGCACAACTGAACATGACTCAAATCTATTATTCCTCAAGCTACAGGTTATTTTGGTTATGTGGAACAAAGCTCTTAAACCTTGACCCCGAGAGGCCAAGAGGCACTGAAAATGCACATTAGCCAAGCACAGAGATCATCCAAAAATTTTTACAGTTTGACAGAGGCCGAAGGGCACGAAATGCAGCAGGAGCCACTACTGAAAGAGTAACTCCTGGGACCAATGAGCTGACAGGAACAATAATTTTCCAGAGGCAAAGCAGACATCAAGTGCAATGGGGTATGCCCAATGCAACATACCTTCCACAGGCACTAAGTTTTTTTAACTGCTTGTTTTAAGAAAAATGTGCAGCTTCTTCACCTCCTCCATCTGTTTTGAGAGCTTAAGTCTGCTCACTTCTGGGAGAGCACAGCAGCACCAGATTTCTTGCCTACTGTATTTAAAAGGAGGGAAATAACAACCACAAAAGTTCCTGGTGTTCTGTTTTTTTTCCTTTGATTACCAGGAAATCTGAGAGACAAATTTAAAGCATGTATCTACCTTCACCAATTCAGTTCTGCCATAGCCCTTCGAAGGCTGTGCTCAAAAAGTTTGGCAAGGAAGAAAAGGAAAACGGGGGCGGGGGGAGGGGGCAAAAAATAACCACTGAAAACAGTCCTGAAGTACCATAAAGTTTTGAGGAAGAAACAGCCTTTATCCTGAATTACCCATCCTACACCGTATGCCCCTGTGCAAAGGGGGAGGCCAGCGAGGGAAGGCCGGGAAGCCCCCCTACCTTTAAATAAAAGAGACCAGAGCCAAGAGGACAACTTGGAGGTGGAAGAATTCACACCCTGCCCTGAGGTACCTGCCGTTCCTTAGGGTCGAGGGAGGGAAACTCCAGGGAAGAGACCGCTGTCTCCCCAAAACGCACCCCGGGGGTCAGGAGGGGGGGTCCCACAGGGCCCCATCCCGCTACGCGGACCCTCCCCGTCCCCCACCACTGGGCAGCGGGAGGAAGAGGAGCAGCTGGCGGGGCACCACCGAGGGTTCCCCGGCCTCCCTCTCTCCTTCCCTTCCTCCCGCAGGCCCCGAGCCCCCTCCCGCGGGGGGCGGAGGGTCTGGCAGCAGCCCTGGGCCCACCGCCCCACCGGGGCCCGACAAAGAGGCCCGGGGCAGGCGGAGGGGGAGCGTGTGCAGGCCCCAGCGGCAGCTCCTCGGGACCACCGCGGTGTCGTGAGGCCCGGTGGGCGGGTGGGACGCCTGGAAGGCCGTACCTTGAAGTACCCGCCCTCGTAGAGGGTATTGGGGGGCCCGAAGATCGCCACCTCCCAGTTGTAGAGGTCGGACTCGTCGACCAGGGTGATGCGGAAGCCCTCCACCGGCTCCTCCTGCAGCGACTTCAGCTCCAGCATCAGCGCCTTCTGCGAGCTGCTCATCTGCTGCTGGGCCATGGCGCGGCGCGGCCAACGCCGCCCCAACGCCGCCCCAACGCCGCCGCAGCCGCCGCTGCTGCTGCCACCCCGCGCTGCCTCCTCTGCCGCTGCCTCTTCCGCCGCCGCCGCGCTGCCCCGCGGGCCCCCGCCCCTCCCCGTGCTGACGGGCCCCGCAGCCCCCGCCGCCGCCGCCGCCACTTCCTTTTGTGACGGCGCCCGCTTGGCCGCTGACCTCAGCGCGCCGAGACACGCCCCGCACCGCCGCGAGACACGCCCCGCACCGCCGCGAGACACGCCCCCTCGCACCGCCCCCTTAAAGGGGCAGCGCGGTCCCAGCGCCTGAGGGAAGGGGTGCGGGGGTCAGAGGGTGGGGTGGTGGGCAGGTAGTCAACTCAGAGAGGGGTTTTGATAAAAAGAGTTATTTTTGAGAAGCGAGTTTGCATAGGAAACGAGAACCTGCTTGTTTTACCCCAAACCTGCTTGTTGTATCCCAAACCTGCTTGTTTGTATCCCAAACCTGTTCGTTTTATCCCAAATCTGTTCGTTTTATCCCAGACCTGCTCGTTTTATCCACAACCTGCTTGTTGTATCCCAAACATGTTCGTTTTATCCCAGACCTGCTCGCTTTATCCAAAACCTGCTTGTTGTGTCCCAAACCTGCTTGTTTTACCCCACTGCTTGTTTAATCCCAAACCTTCTTGTTTTATCTCAAACCTGCTTGTTTTCTCCCTAACCTGCTCGTTTTATCCTACTGACTCGACTCCGGGCTCTTGTGCTGGGGCCAGGGCTCATCCCAGCTCGCTGGGGAGTTCTCCAAACGCCCGCAGTTACCTCCGGGATGGATATGGAATCTCCTGCCCTCTGTGGCACCACACGCTGGCTCCTGGAGAGATCCTGCTCCTAGTGTCCCCACAGCACAGGAAAAATCCTGAACTGGGGGTGGCTGGGAAGTTTAGGAAGAAGAATTTGGACCTGGTGAGGAGACCTTAAACTCACAGAATCGTGGAACGGTTTGGGTTGGGAGGGACCTTAAAGATCATCTGATTCCAACCCCCTGCCATGGGCAGGGACACTTCCACCAGACCAGGTTGCTCCCAGCCCCATCCCACCTGGCCTTGAACACTTCCAGGGATGGGGCAGCCACAGCTTCCCTGGGCATCCTGGGCCAGCATCTCACCAGCCTCATAGTGAAGAATTTCTTCCTAATATCTTACCTAAATCTCCCCTCTTTCAGTTTGAAACCACTCCCCATGTCCAGTCTCTCCATGGTCTGATAAAAAGTCCCTCTCCAGCTTTCCTGGATCCCCTTCAGGTACTGGAAGGTGCTCCAAGCTTTTCTCAAGGCTGAACAACTCCAGCTCTCTCAGCCTGTTTCCATGGCAGAGGTGTTCCAGCCCTCTCCTCATATCCATGGTCTCCTCAAACAGCTCCATGTCCTTCCCGTGTTGGCAGCTCCCAAACTGGACACTGGATCCAGAGGGGGGAAGGTGCCTCATGAGTGGAGTGGAGTGGATGGGCAGAATCCCCTCCTTCTCCCTGCTGCCCACACACTTTTTTTGGTAAATCCCAGGCCATGGTTGGCTTTCTGGGCTGGAAGTGCATTGCTGTCCCACGTTGGTCTTCTCACCAAGCAACCTTCCCAAAACCTTCTCCTCAGGACTACTCTCAAATCCATTCCCTGCCCAGCTGATGTTTGTCCCTGGGGCTGCTGCAGCCCAGGTGCAGGAGCTTGCACTGTGTCCTTGTGTAATTCCATGAGGTTCACATCCCAAGCTTGCCAAGGTCCCTCTGGCTGACATCCCCTCCCTTCCAGCATCTCCTCCACACCACACAGCTCAGTGTTGTTGGCAGACCTGCTGAGGGTGCACTCTGTTCCACTGACCAAGAGATTAAGCAGCACCATACCCTAAAAGTCAGGCAGCAGCTCCCCAGAAGCAGCTGAGGAGGAGCAGAGTTGCTACCCTCCCATGGGGGTCATTTCCATGGGATCCACTTATGGGAGCTATGGGCAGAAAATGCAGCTTTGAGTCTTCCCCCCCTTTCGTCGTCCTGGTTAAGGGTGAAAAACTTTTATGCAGGAAGCAAGATAACACCTTTAATATCTTTATCAATGATCTGGACAAGGGTATTGAGTGCATCCAGATTTCGTTGCCGGCGACACCAAGCTGGGTGAGTGTTGATCTGCCTGAGGGTAGGAAGGGGCTGCAGAGGGACCTGGGCAGGCTGGACTGATGGACCAAGGCCGACTGTATGAGATTCAACAAGGCCAAGTGCCAGGTCCTGCACTGGGTCACAGCAACCCCAGGCAATTGTGCAGGTTTGGTGAAGAGTGACTGGAAAGATGTCCAGGGAAAAAGGACCTGGGAGTGCTGGTTGACAGCAGCTGAATATGAGTCAATATGTGTCCAGGTGGCCAAGAAGGCTCACAGCATCCTGGCTTGTATCACCAAGACTGTAGCCAGCAGGGCTTGGGAAGTGATCCCCTGTACCGGGCACTGGTGAGGCCAAACCTCAAATACAGTGTTCAGTTCTGAGCCCCTCATTGCCAGAAGTACATTGAGATGATGAGCATAAAAGTATGGGTTTCATATAATATGGGTTTCAATAATGCATTCCCCTGCCACATGAGACCATCAAGAAATACCCCATGTGGATATTCTTGCAACATGGACATCTTACTTCAGTCAGGAAAGGGGAAATAATAAAGATGTAACAACCCTGACAGAGAGAAGGTGATGAAAATCCCTTGAATTAAAGAATTAATGTGGTTCTAACTGGAATAATAAAAGCCGTGGAGTTGTGGTGCTGAGAGACTTGGTTCAGTGGTGGGTTTGGCAGTGCTGTGTGGATGGTTGGACTTCATGGACTCAAAGGTCTTTTACAATATGAGCCATTCCTCAATTCAATGATTCTATAAAACTGAATGACTAACAGGATGCAATGAATTCTAAGTTAATTGTAAATGTCAGAATTATTTGAAGGAAATATCGACTGCTTGAGGACTTGAGGTCAAATAAAAATTGGGGATTAATAAAAATGAAAATTGTGTAATGCCTTAATAAAAATCTGTAGTGTCAGATTACATGGAGTCCAGGGATGAAATGGTAAAATATCCTGAGATGATGCTGTGTATGGAGATATTTCTTTCTCTATAAAGATAGTTTACTTCAGAGAATTAATTAAGAAAACAAAGTGCTCAAAGACAGGAAAAACAAAGGGACAGTCAACAGGGACTGTCCAGAAAGTAGGAACAGTGAATGGAGAATACTTATTTTATTAGACTGTGGGACTCATGCTGCAAAGTGTTGCTTCATCCAACAACACAGTGACAATCAGAGAGGAAGGACATTTATTCTAACAATAACAAGAGTACCACAGTTACCACGTAGAAAGGAATGGGATTCACTGGACACCTCATGTTTGAGATACCTTAACCCATTTTTTCATGGCATTCTGCATGTGTCAGAGCTTAGTCCACCTCACAGAGGTGGACTCCTCCTTGGGCAAACCGGTTTGATGACGTGTCCCATCATCCCCACATTCTTAGGTAGCTTTGACTTCTCTCTTGCCACCATTACCTCTGCTTTCCCAACCTGAGGACAGCCCTGTGGTCATGGGTGACCATTAGACACACCTGTCTTTTCCAGAGCTGTGGACTTTCCCAAAAGCATGGGACCAAAGGTGGAGTCTCTATGCATTGGTGGGGGATCATGCAGCTGGGGCAGCCTGCACATGGACCTTGAAGTCTCTACCTGGCACTTGGCTGCCACTGTTCCTTCTCCAAACCTTTGCCCAGGAAGGATAGCAGGAGGCAGACTGTTTTCCATGAGTGACAGCTGTCACCAGGACAAATTTTTTGATGGACCAGTGATGGTGACTGGTCCAATGCCCCCCTTCAGCCTCTCTGTTTTTTTCTAAGGGAAGCCCCCAACACCCCTTCCAAAGATTTTCCAACGCTGGCACTGATAGCCAGTCCAGGTTTTGTGGCTGTCTCCATGCTGTGCTTGGTTGGACTTGATGATCTTAAAGGTCAACCTAAATGATTCTATCATTCCAAATTGCAAATCTTGACATGCTGGTGGCCTAGACCCTTGCAAAATCATACCTCACTTTGAAGCTGTCCTCTCAGACACTGGCAAAATGTTTTCTTTGTAGCTGGGATGAACTCTTCCTCACTGCCACAGTAGTAATCTGGAGGAACATCCCTCATCCATCTCCAGATTGCCCAGCTATGCTGTGAAAAAGCACGTGTTCCTGTTCATGCAGGCACAGGTCAGCCACTGTCACTCACTCCTAACCACCCGGGACTGAGCTCAGATTTACAGAAAGCTGCTAAATTCTGTTCTCACATCCTCAACCTGGGTGTTAGAAGGATGGATCACAAACACTTGTGGGGCCAAAGCATCACTGGTTGAAGAGCTTCTGTGTGGTTGAGCTATACCATCCTGGGTGTGTTTAGTGGTGCTCAGAATTGGGCTCTTATTTGTGTCTTGGGTTGACAGACTTATTATTTCATCAATATTAAGTCAAGTAAACTGACAGGACATGTGAATTGAAGTCATGCTCTGACTTTGCTGCTAGGCTTGCTGGGTGCTTCCAGCACTGATGGGTTTCTCAGCACCTCAGTGTCTGAGCTACATCTGGGAGACGTGATGCTCTCAGCAGTGATTCCTCCAGGAGAGAGAAAATGCTTCACCTCTGCCTGCCATGCCCCATCTGGCCCTGCTATGGGGGTGAGGAATGAGTCTTTAGTTTCTTCCCTGTTCTTCCCAAACCAGACAGCCCAGTCCCAGCCACCTATGCTTCCTCACTGCTCCCTGCTCCACCAGCCCTGTCGTCTCCATTCACACCTCTGTCCCCAGCTCTGAAATGCCAAAGGTTTAGAGCCATGTTAAATCACCATTTCCAAGTGACTCAACCCCAGCATGTGCTTCCAGAGGCCCCTCCATGTGCTCTGTTTTCGTGGCTAACAAGTATAATAATGTATCTGACCTGAAGGGACATGCTGTGACCTTCCTTGCCAGTGTCAGCCAACAAGCACCTGCCTGTTCTTGTGTATTAACGTGACATCCCAGCTTTGCTGAAACGTGGCTCTGCTCGGGCTTGATGGAAAATGTTGGACTTATTCAACGTGAAGAAGCTGAACTCTTTTGGGATTGTGCAGCCCCTATTTCTATGGTAATGGAAATACCTTTGGCTTGGTCTGAAACAAACATTTCAGACAAATGTTTCAGCCTAATGCTGGGAGAGATGGAAAAAGCAAAGTTTGGAACTATTCAAGACTTATCTCTGCCTGCTGCCTGTCTTGAATTCTAATGAAAGAGGTAATCATGCAAGGCAGAAAATAAAAAAAGCCTCGGTGTATTCAAAAGGGCAAGCTTAAATTTTTCCATTAGGTCTGCTTTTAGAGTGAATATTAGTCTTCCATCCTTTCAAATTTTTCCCTTCCTCCCACAAAAGCATTCACTGCTCACAGAAAACAGGAACTGATGAGGCAACAGGGCACCTTAAAGCCTGGTCAGAGCCCTCAGGGGCCCCTGCCAGCACTTCTGCCCATGAGGGATGCTCAGCTGCTCTGCATGGTGTCCCCTTCCCCTAGCCCAGGCTGTCCTGAGATTATTGTACAAAAATTGTAATTATTGTAAAAATTGTACAAATTATTGTACAAACTGTAATTTTGATTTATTGTACAGCAATTCCCTCTAATCAGCTCCTATATACATATCATGATGAAGGAATTAAGCCTTGGCCTCCTCTTCCTTTAGCTGCTTTCCCATGGATGGTCACTGGCTGCCTGCAAGCAGGGGTCTCGATGCTCTGTCACAAAACATAAAGCCCCCTCTTCATCTCCACTTTCTTTTTTCTTTTTAACCTGAAGGAATCATTTTTGTACTTTGGGCTTAGAGAACAAGAAATAGGATCTGGCATGAGAATGCATGGGTCCAGGTAGGGGAAGCATCACCAGGAGAGGAGAAGGCCACACATGCCATTAATTCATGTTCCAGCAGTGGAACTTATAACTGTAAACTGGACCTTGAGATGTCACTGGTGCCTTACATAAATTTGAAAAGAAAACTTCTCTTCGAGTTCTTTTCATTTTTTTCTCATTATTTGTTTTTATATCCCTCTTTCTCAGCTATCTCTCTATCTATCTCTTTATCTCTCTATCTCTCTATCTCTTTATCTCTCTCTCTCTCTCTCTCTATCTATCTATCTATCTTCCTGCCAGCCAAATTCATGAAGTATGGCGAACTGAATGTTAAGTCTTCTGATTATTAGAAGCTTTGAAAATGCAAACATCATCTTGGTGTCACATTAGAGGTCTACTGCCCCATGAGCTGACAGAGAAGGGGGACAAGAAGTGGGAAGATGGGACAAGTTCCTCCTACATGACTCTGCTCTTGGGGCAGGATCATCTCACACAATATTCTTTGGCACTCATTCCAATTTCTTTCCTGAGCAGCAAAAAGGATGAGGTGTTTGCTCCTTTCCCTAGGGAAACAAACTCTCCTGGGCTAAAAGACACCACCGTCTTCTCTCCTGCTACCTTCTCCCTGCTCCTCTGTCCTGGTGAGGCATCAGCAGGGATCCTGGGGACTCTGGAGTGTACTGTAACACTGTCTCAACCCCAGCACATCAGATGGATGCTCCTGTGATGAAGATCAGGAAGGGGATAGGAGCTCTCCTCAGCTTACAGCCTTCCGAGGAGGTCTTTGTAACTCAAACTACCAATAGCTATTCCTTGGGCTGTACTGTCCAGGAGTACATCCATCTGGAGGTCTACATCATCACCCTACTGCCCCAAGGAAGTATCCCCTTGTCCTGAGCAGCCCAAGACATATTTGCCCAGCTTGTTCTTTATTATTTGTCCTTCAAACTTCCCATAGTCAAGATTCACTTGCTCCTAGGCCAATGTGTGTCATGCCCAGCTCAACCCTACACCTGAATCTTGTCCTGTTTCTTCTTGTCCAAATGGGGATACAGAAGACAGAGGGGCCAGGATTACTCCCTCCCTCTCCTTTGTGGATTGCTATTGCCCAGACTGGATGCAGATTTCCAGCCAAAGCCTTTATGGTGTTGGCTGCCCATTATTCCCACTGCAGCAGCACATGCTGCCTGTGGGCCAAGGGGATTTATTCATGTTGGTTTCTCAGCCCTGGAGGGACCAGTGACAGAGAAATCTGAAGTTCTTTTATTTCCTTGAGAAACCTCAGTTCCAGATGAACGGGCAGAAAATGGAAGGTGGCACCATGGTGATGGGTCTCAGCTCAGGCACTACTGCCAAGGAAAGATTTCCTAAAAAACTCCCCAAGCGTCTAGCAAGGGTCAATCAAAGTTTAGTTACCTACTCTGCTGCCCAAGTGAGCAGTGCAGCACTACTGCATGGGCTTATGTTCACCTCCCAAAGGAGAGAACTGGTGTACAAGAGTGCTCATGTCCATATTGACATCTATATAGGTTCATAGAATCAGAGAATAATTTGGGTTGGAAGGGACCTTTAAAGGTCATCTAGCCCAGCCCCTGCCTACTGCAGGGACACCCTCAACCAGGTCAGGTTGCTCAGAGCCTCAATGAGCCTCACCTTGAGTATCTCCAGGGATGAGGCCTCAACCATCTCCCTGGGCAACCTGTTCCATTTTTCCACCACCTTCATGGTAAAGAATTTTTTCCTAGCATCCAATCTAAACCTATTTTTCTCTAGTTTAAAACCACTGCCCTTTGTCCTATCGTTACAAGCCCTTGCACACAGTCCCTCTCCAGCCTTCCTGTAGGGTCCCTTCAGACACTGGAAGGGCACTATTAGGTCTGCCTGGAGCCTTCTTTTCTCCAGGCTGCACAACCCCAGCTCCCTCAGACTGTCTTCACACAAGAGGTGTTCCAGACTCCTGATCATTTCTGTAGCCATCCTCTGGACCTGCTCCATCAGATCCATGTCCTTCCTGTATTGAGGGCTCCAGAGCTGGATGCAGCACTCCAGGTGAGGTTTTACCAGAGCAGAGCAAAGTGGCAGAATCATTTCTATTGATCTGCTGGTCAAGCTTCTTTTGATGCAGCCCAGGATGCAATTGGCTTTCTGGCCTGCAAGCAGGCACTGCTGGCTCATGTCCAGCTTTTTGTCCACCAGCACCCCCAAGTCCTTTTCTGCAGGAAAAGTTCCTATATTTGTTCCTATATATTCAGTTCCTGAATATTTGAGGAGCAGAGTAGTCAAGGGAAGCAACTGTGAATCTTTGAGAATAAAAGTGTCTCTACGATTCACCTTTTGGCTCTCCTTCTCCTGAAAATGGGGCATAACAATCCTCAGGCAGAACTCATCACAAGGATGAAAAGATGTTGTTGTTGAGCACCAGCTGGCAGCAGCAGGGTTAGCAGGAGCCTCCTGCATCAAAGTAGCCACCAGCAGAGATATGCAAAGTTTTGAAAATTCAGAGCAAAGCAGAAGAAAAACGTAGAGAAAAAAGACACTTTGTGGAGGTTTTTTAACCTGATTTTGATTTGCCCTTTTCACCACTTGTTTAAATGTGAACGGAATAAAGTTGTTGGGTTTTTTTTCCCCTTTTTTTTTTTTTTTTCCCTCTCTACTCCAGTTTGCTCTTTTAAAATGGATGAAGTCCATCACAGGGGTTTGATAAAAGAGTGCCATCAAAATGCCTGCTGCTGCTCTCATTCAGTGGATGAATAAATTATAAGCACATTACAATGCTATTTCAGCTGTGATTCCAGGGCCTGGGGAGGGTGACAGCTTTGACCTTATGCCTGTCAGACAGTGGTTTGCATTTCCAAAGAGTTTGTGTAACCAACTGTTCAGGTCAGCTTACACCTCCTGTTCTGGGCTCAGTGAGCCTGTTCCACCTGCTGGCAACAGGGACTGTCCTCCAGCTGCACACAGCAGTGGTGGGATGTGCTGTGGTCCTCAGAGATCTAATTGCTGTTGGAGCTCTAAGTCACTGTTGTCACCCTCCAAAGCAAAAATTTGATGGGGATATAAATCAGATATCCATATGGTTTGGTCCCAGCAACAGTTTCTGCAACAGGGAACAGCATTTTAGGTTATTCTTGCTGAAATGCCCCTGTCTCAATCATTCTGATGTGGCTGGGATGCCACAGCCTCCAACATCACTGGCATCAGACCCTGGGTGTACTCTGGGAGAGGCACCAGCTTATGTCCTCAGTGCTTTACCTTCATCTCTGCTGAAGTGTCAGCTCTGCAGGACTGTGCTTTCCTTTCAGAGAGGGTGACCATTTCCAGCTGTCCCCATTCCTCAGGGTGAGCCATGTGGATTAGGCAGGCACTGGTATCAGGGTGAAGGAGCTGGAGCCCATAGAGCAGCTGCTTGGTGGACTCCTGAGTGGGTACATCAGACCCTGGTTTTGATGTTGGTTATTAATTGCAATAAATAAAAATTCTGGGGAAAATCGCATAAAAGAGAACAAACAGACATGAATAAATACACATCTTACATCATTCTGAAGCAGCAAGAATTAGAGAAAAACAGGTCCCCAGTAGTCAACAGCCTGTGCTTGAAACATAGGCCTGCAAGACAGATTGAAAACATGGCAGGAAGTACTCTCCCCAAATTATCTTGGTTATAGCCTTTAGTACTAGGTAAAAGACACCGACTAATTAGATTTACCATATTAACATCCCAGCAGCACACTCTCTGGGCATGCATTGGGAAATTCTTAAGCATTGTCACTTTAAAGGGAAGTGATGAATAAATCAACCACTCAGCTATAGGAGTGATGGAATATAATGAGAGATAAAGTAATTTCACAGGTTTCTGTGTATAGAAGTGCCCCCTGTGTTTCAGGAAACTGAGCAATACCACCCAGCTGCCTTTCCTGTGCACAGCTGGGTATTAAAGCAAATATCTCAGCTGTGTCTGGGTTGGCTTCTGGCACACTGGGCCCCACTTTCAGGGCAGCAGTTTTTCCTTCAGACCAGCCAGCTCTTTGTTTCTGGGCAAAAGCTATGGTGAGAAAGGACAGCATTTTGCAGAAGACAAGCAAGGGGGAGAAGAAAGTTCTTCTGAGTCTCACAACACTCCTGGTTCAGGGACTGGCTGCCTGTCATGGTGATCTCCATGGGGTGGAAACCTGGGAGCATCTCCCTCTGTAGGGAATGTACAAAGCAGGGGCTGCAAAATGTGAACCAGAGGAAGCAGAGGGCACCTTACAGGGAGAAAATCCATCTCTTTGCAAAGAAGCAGACAAAATTCTATGAAGGCCACAAAACTTGGATAAAAGCTTTCCTCCATCTCAAGCATATTCTTCTCTCAGCATCTATTTTTAATACATTTATCTTTTTTTTTTTTTTTCCTTTAAGTGCATCACTGGTAAGCATTGCCAGGGCACTTAGATCCCTCCTTCAGCAGCAAAACACATGCTCAGCTTCAGAAATGCATTTTTTCCCTAGAGTGATGCATATTTTCATTTACCTGATCATTTATGAGCAAAATAAATTAGAAGGGAGGGTTTAGTAATATTGTTCCCAGCTTGTCCTCTAGCTGTACAAACCTGTTCCTTCTGGAGCTGTTTCCAAATTTGATTTCATCATAGGACACTTTCCTGTTCTGTTTTGTTTTTCATATAAGTGAAAATACTGTTCCATACATTCTGCTGCCTCACTGTCCTTTTTGTTTAGACTCATCAACATCATGTCTTTCACACAGACATGAAATATTTATACATACATGCTTCTTTCACATCTACTCTGCCTAAAAATTCACAAAAGCTGCTGAAGGATTTGATAAAAGAGCATAATGAAAATACTCTGCTTTACTTTTAATATTCTAATTAATAAATAATAAAAAACATTCAACTAATATTTTATCTGGGCTCTCCTAACACAAGACATGGGAATATATAGAACCTGTGACACTCGCAGCTGCTCTCCTCTTTGAAGGTATTTCCAAAGACTTGGCAAAGCAGGAGACAACATGAGGCTTCTCTCATAGTGACTGCATTTTGTGGGCAGCTGGTTGTGATGTGGTCAGCAGCAAGCTGCTGACATTGGAGATGGCTGCAGAGCAAGATCCAATACTTAGAGGCTCTCTGCTGATACTGCTGCTGGTTTCATAAGGGACACTTTGCAAGCTGAGAGAGGGATGGTAACACTTTGCAAAGCCCTTGGTGTGAAGATGATATTCTTTCCCTTCAATGGATCCATAGTAATATGGGGGTAGTAGATGGCTTCCAAATTAGGAGACTGCTTGGGGAGCAAAGGACTTGTCACTTCAATAGACACACATTTGAGAGCAGTCCAAAAGATAGAAAAGTGCTACCACCCATTGGGATGACTCTGAATTCTGCTGCTACCAGTGCTTTCAGCATCCCACTCTCAGGGTATCTTGGTCATGAAGTCCATGAAGATAATGCACATGCCATGCCCTGCTCAGAACATCAGACCCTGCAGCTGGGTTTGGGGCAGCTGGTTTGGTCTGTGCCTGCTCAGGGTATATATTATTTGCTTTTAGTATTTTCCTTTTTGATCTTGTTTTCCTGTGTTACAGGAAACTAAAAAGGACATCTGGAAATGCCCAGTGCACGGTCAGGGGCTGGTTTCTCTCTCTCTGGCCTCCCCTTATCTCATGGCCTTCAGGCTTGGTTTCTCATCTCAAGACCCAGCAGCTGGTGCCCTATCAAGGCATTGCACAGAGCAATTTCCTCACTCTTGTCCTATCTCCAGGGACCTGACTGCATGGGTCCTGATGGGTGCTATCTCCTTTCCCCACCTGAGGGTTCCATCTGTCCCCCTCCCTGGACCTGGTGTCTCCAGAAAATGCTTTGCACAGCCCACCAGTGAGATCTTGGGGCAGATTCATGCAGGTGGGCAACAAACCTCCCGTGGCTGATGCCACATTTCAGCATTGGGGTCCTTAAGTATAGAAGTGACCCCCGATGACCAATCTAGCCACTCATCTCTCATTGTGGAAGTTCACCTTTGGAAGGACAGAAAGACAAGTGATACTTCCCCAGAATGTTTTTTTGACTTCTGACATTTTTTTGTGACTTACAGTCTCTGAGTCAGAGGTGTTCTTGTATTTAATAGTCTTCAGAAGATTTTTCTCCCATTAATTCGCTTAGTTATTTTTGAAGATAAGTAAATTTTAAGTGTTTGCAACATCCTGTGACAAACAGCTGCCCAATGTAATGACCTGTTTGGGTCAGAATGATTTCCTTTGGTTTTGGTTTTTTTTTGGTTTTTGTTTGTTTGTTGGTTGGTTGGTGTCTTTTTTTTGATCCTGCTACCTGCTAATATTAATCTCCTTTTAGTGGAGATGATTGTCCTTTTCTATCCCTTATAATTTTGTAGGCTCTACCTTAGCCTTTCCCATGGATGTCTTCTGGGAACAAAAGAGTCCCAGCCTTCACAGTTGTTCCTTCTATGGACATGGAGACCTTCTGGTGTTATAAGCACCTGAAGATGGTTTCTCTTTTGTCTCCACCCCCATCACAAAAAGCACCATGAGTCTTGGGTACAACCCCCCAGGTTGTTTAAAAGGCAAATGAAAGGAAAATGCCCCAAAGCCATATGTTCACCATCTCCCAGGTGACTTCAAAGTATCTTGTGACTGTACGTTCACCCGTGGGTGCCACTGCTGTCCTCTCCTGGACTGTGAGACCTGCTGCCTCAGGGATCTGTCTCCTTGTGTTTCCACTCACACTAAGCACAGGGAAGGCAAAGGAAACCCCAAATGACAGCCACATCATTCTTCTCCAGCATAAAACTGAGGTGCTTTAACCAGCCTGTTTGGAGACAGAGCTCATCACCTAGGGCAAGGAAGCTTTCTGTACGACGTGGTAAACCACAGCAGGGTGGGATGGGGTATCCAAGGGAGAGCTTCCAGCTGGGAGTTTCAGGTGTGCCTTTCACCCCCATGTCTGGGCATCCGGGATTTTTGGAATTAAGTGGATGTTGGGCAGCACAAAGCTATGAGACAGCACAACACCTCAGCTCCCTCTGCAGCCTTCAGCAGGCTCACCTAGAGGCATGTCTGTCCAGGGTGTCTAAGCAAGGGTAGGTGACAAAGCAGATTTACCAGATTCTCAAAGTTGGTTCCCAGTTTTTGTTTTGGTGGAAGGACCTTCACACAGACCTCAGGGGAATCTTCCCTGATAGGGAAGGCATCTCTGACCTCACAGAGCTGCCTTACAGGGGCTGTAGGGACTGGGGAAGAGGGGTTCATCCCAGCCCAAAGCCAGGGTGCTCCTCACTGTCCCTCCTGCCCCAAAGGACCCTGTAGGGTGAGGCTCAGGACTCATCCCTGTGGAGAAGAGAAGCCCAGGGGAACAGGCTCAACACCCACAGGGTAAGACTACTGCAAGATGTTCCTGGAGCTGCAGAGCTCTGAAGCTGGTTTCTGAGAGCACCCTCTTGTGTGGAGTCTTGGGTAGCAAGTGATGTGGTTCAGTGTGCCCTGCTACCTTCCTCCCAGTGGAGGAAGACTTTGGCCTTTCTCCTCCCAGCTGTTTCCACAAAACCTGACTGAAACACCCACATGTGGGGGTGAGTCTGTGCCCATGGGTTAAAAACCATCAACGAGGAGGGATCTGGCAAATAGACAGACAACACAATTGCATTATACCTGTTTCTGTGGGAAGGAAGAGTAAAACGGGGAACTGTGAAGGAGTTTGCTGAATATCCATGTTGGCCTTGGCTCAGCTTTTTTTCACCCCAGCAAATCCCACCACTGCTCTGCCTCAGTTTTTCCATCAGGTGAACAAGGATGGATCAAACTTATCCTGAGTAGTTTCTGGGGAGGGGGGGATGGGACAAATAAAAAAAAGAGTCATATAAAAATGTGAGTCAGGTGTTCATGAACATTTCAGTTAATTAAGTCATCATCACCATCACCATAATTATCATCACCTCTGCTGATGTTTCCCTGGTGCCACGTGGTTTGACTTTGGCTGAAAGGGAGGGAAGGTGGTTTAAGCACTCAGGTTTAAGCCATGAATAGATAAAAGCTACCTTTGCATGTTCCTGGCTCTCTCCACTACATCTTGTCTCAGGAGGTACCCTGGGGATTGAATTTTATTTATTTATTTATTTATTTTTATTTTTTTTTAGGGGGTATTCTTCTGCAGGGAGTTTGCTGAGGGCTTTTATAGGTGGGACAGACAAGGCAAATCAGCCATCACAGACAAAATATGGCACAGGTGCAAGAGAAAGGAGTCAGAGCATTTCCCCACATTCAGGGTCTCTGATGTGATTTTTGGAGGCTGCAGGCTGTTTCTTACTATCACCAAAAAAAAAAAAAAAAAAAAAAAAAAGGTATCTCCTCCTTGTTGCTAAATTGCTGTATGTCACGGCCACAGCAACAGCTCAGAAAACAGAGAAATTCACTTTCTAGCCTGTCAGAAAGCAGAAAAAAGCAACCAGAAAATAAAAACATGGGACATAAACCAATCTATGCAAAAAGGAAAATGGTGATTTTAAAGGAGGCAAAATGCAGCCATCTCCTTACAAAACATGTCAATTTCTAAATACTTCTCTTTGTGTTAATTCATTACGGTTTTGAGAGACAGTTGCCAGAGCCAGTGACTTTGGACAGTCAAAATCAGTCTCTCCCTCTCCACCCCAGACCTACAGGTATGGGTTGGTTTAGTTCTCTTTGGATTTTTCACCTTTCAGATTTTTTGGTTGGTTGGTTGGTTGGCTTTGTGCCTAGGGAGGAGAAGGATACCCTCCCACCATATGACTCACAAAGGAGGGTTCTCAGTCTGACACCGTCCCATGATCTTTGGCTTTACCCTTATAAAGTCTTGGAGCCTCTGCTGCCCCTGGTGGGGAGATGCAAATCACCCCCTGCATCCCCATGCAGACTGCTGAGACCTTTATGAACCAGATGAGACTTAAAAACCCCTCATTCATGCCAGCAATGAGTGGTGATTCGGAGTCATTGTAACCAACAGAGTTCTCTTCTGCCTAGGTGGTCTCCAAGTGCCAGGAGGGACCTTGGCATTCCTCAGACCTCATCCCAGGGGTGAGGAGATGGTAATGCCCAAGCTAGGAGCTGGGCTACAACTCTCTTGGGGCCTTTTTTCTTTTGGTGGCTGCCAGGAACGTGGTGGCTGCCTGTGTGAATCCTGAGGTGAAGTCCTTGAGGGTTTGTTTAAAGCCTTAGTGGCTGCAAACATCTCCTTTACCTTTTCTCTTTGCTATGATGTGGTCCCCCCATCTTGGCCTTCGTGAAGACTCCTCATTAGCTACTCATTTCTGTGACAAAGGCCACACTGAGAAGTGATGCATCCTTGTGTAGCTCCAACATGTCTTTGCCTTGCTCCTGGTGTTATCGTTGAGATCATGTTTTGGGGGGGCTGGAGTAAAACAGCTGTGGCCATGGGGTGGCCAAGGAAGGTAAGAGATGGATGGAAAGGTCTGGTGAGGAGAGCCCTGAGCAGGAGCTACCTTTGCCTGTGGGGAAGCATCTGCATGTGATGCTAAGCCCTGTGGATGTGCTG